>NC_068923.1:53379532-53682032 GCF_023091745.1 Budorcas taxicolor | reverse complement strand
ATTTGTTGTACAGCTGGTTTCAGTTCAGTTCAGTCACTCAGTCGTGTCTGACTCATTGCAACCCCATGAATTGCAGCACGCCAGCCCTCCCTGTCCATCACCATCTCCCAGAGTTTACTCAGACTCACGTCCATCGAGTCCGTGATGCCATCCAGCCATCTCATCCTCGGTCGTCCCCTTCTCCTCCTGCCCCCAATCCCTCCCAGCATCAGAGTCTTTTCCAATGAGTCAACTCTTCGTATGAGATGGCCAAAGTACTGCAGCTTCAGCTTTAGCATTATTCCTTCCAAAGAAATCCCAGGGTTGATCTCCTTCAGAATGGACTGGTTGGATCTCCTTGCAGTCCAAGGGACTCTCAAGAGTCTTCTCCAACACCACAGCTCAAAAGCATCAATTCTTCAGCACTCAGCCTTCTTCACAGTCCAACTCTCACATCCATACATGGCCACTGGAAAAACCATAGCCTTGACTAGACAGACCTTAGTCGGCAAAGTAATATCTCTGCTTTTGAATATACTATCTAGGTTGGTCATAACTTTTCTTCCAAGGAGTAAGCATCTTTTAATTTCATGGCTGCAGTCACCATCTGCAGTGATTTTGGAGCCCCCAAAAATAGTCTGACACTGTTTCCACTGTTTCCCCATCTATTTCCCATGAAGTGATGGTACTGGATGCCATGATCTTCATTTTCTGAATGTTGAGCTTTAAGCCAACTTTTTCACTCTCCTCTTTCTCTTTCATCAAGAGGCTTTTTAGCTCCTCTTCACTTTCTGCCATAAGGGTGGTGTCATCTGCATATCTGAGGTTATTGATATTTCTCCTGGCAATCTTGATTCCAGCTTGTGTTTCTTCCAGTCCAGCATTTCTCATGATGTACTCTGCATATAAGTTAAATAAGCAGGGAGACAATATACAGCCTTGACAGACTCCTTTTCCTATTTGGAACCAGTCTGTTGTTTCATGTCCAGTTCTAATTGTTGCTTCCTGACCTGCAGACAGATTTCTCAAGAGGCAGGTTAGGTGGTCTGGCATTCCCATCTCTTTCAGAATTTTCCACAGTTTATTGTGATCCACACAGTCAAAGGCTTTGGCATAGTCAATAAAGCAGAAATAGATGTTTTTCTGGAACTCTCTTGCTTTTTCCATGATCCAGCGGATGTTGGCAATTTGATCTCTGGTTCCTCTGCCTTTTCTAAAACCAGCTTGAACATCAGGGAGTTCACGGTTCATGTATTGCTGAAGCCTGGCTTGGAGAATTTTGAGCATTACTTTACTAGCATGTGAAATGAGTGCAATTGTGCAGTAGTCTGAGCATTCTTTGGCATTGCCTTTCTTTGGGATTGGAATGAAAACTGACCTTTTCCAGCCTGTGGCCACTGCTGAGTTTTCCAAATTTGCTGGCATATTGAGTGCAGCACATTCACAGCATCATCTTTCAGGATTTGAAATAGCTCAACGGGAATTCCATCACCTCCACTAGCTTTGTTCGTAGAGATGCTTTCTAAAGCCCACTTGGCTTCACATTCCAAGATGTCTGGCTCTGGATTAGTGATCACATCATCATGAGTATCTGGGCCATGAAGATCTTTTTTGTACAGTTCTTCTGTGCATTCTTGCCATCTCTTCTTAATATCTTTTGCTTCTGTTAAGTTAGAGATACCAAGGGAACATTTCATACAAAGCTGGTTTAGTAATGTTAAACTCTTATCTTTTGCTTATCTGTAAAGCTTTTTATATCTCTATCAAATCTGAAGGAAAATCTTGTTGGGTAGAGTATTTGTGGTTGTAGGATTTTCCCTTTAATCACTTTAAATATATGGTGCCACTCCCTTCTTACCTATAGAGGCTGCTGAAAAGATCAACTGATAGACTTAACGGGAGTTCCCTTGTATGTTATTTGTTGCTTTCAATATGCTCTATCTTTAATTTTTGTCATTTTAATTACAGTATATCTTCATGTGTTGCTCTTTGCATTCATCTTGTATGGGATTCTGTATTTCCTTTTCCAAGTTAGGGATGTTTTCAGCTATTCTATTTTCAAAAGTGTTCTCAGCCCTTTTCTCTCTTTTCTTCTGGGACCACTGTAACATAAATATTAGTGCACTTGATGTTGTTCCAGAGGTCTCTTAAACTGTCCTCATTTCTTTTCATACTTTTTTTTTCTTTTCTCTGTTCAGCGGCATTGATATTCACTACTCTATCTTCCAGTTTACTGATCTGTTCCCCTGTATCATTTAGTCTACTACATTCTAGTGTATTTTCCATTTCTGTTACTGTATTCCTCATCTCTGTTTGGTTGTCCTTTATATTTCCTAACCCTTTGTTTAAAAAAAAAAAACAAAAACTTCTCACTCTGCACATTCTTTCTGCTCTTGAGTTCTTTCATCAGCTTTAGAATCATTAATCTGGACTCTTTTGGGGGTATATTTCACCTAGTTCATCTTCTGGGTTTTATCTTGCTCTTCTCTCTGGAACTTATTTGTCTACTGCCTCATTTTGTCTGTTTGTATTTGTATTTTTACTTCACCTTGGAAAAGTGACCCTTTGTAGAAGAAATCCTATGCATCCTAGAAGTGTATTCCTCTCTCATCCCCTAAGCGATATGCTCTAAGGGTTCCCCCAAGGAGGGTTGCAGGGGTACTTTTCTTGTGATGGGCTGACTGTTTGGTTGGCTCTTCGCCCTGCTGTATGCCAGGCCCTGCCTTATGTGGATCCTTTTGACTGCTGATTAGCAGGGCCTGGTCATAAGGTGGCTGACTGTAGAACCTTAAGGGGGCTCTGGGGCTAGAGCTAACTCGCTGGTGGGCAGAGTCAGGGTCCAAAAGACTGAAACTGTTGCCACCCCACTGGGTGGGTAAAGCCAGGTCCTAGAGTTCATGCCAGACTACTGGCTGCTGCTGCTGCTGCTAAGTCATTTCAGTCGTGTCCAACTCTGTGCGACCCCGTAGATGGCAGCCCACCAGGCGTCCCCGTCCCTGGGACTTTCCAGCCAAGAACACTGGAGTGGGTTGCCATTTCCTTCTCCAATGCATGAAAGTGAAAAGTGAAAGTGAAGTCGCTCAGTCGTGTCCGACTCTTTGCGACCCCATGGACGGCAGCCCACCAGGCTCCTCCACCCATGGGATTATCCAGGCAAGACTACTGGCAGGCAGAGCCAAATCCTGGAGTCTGGCTGCAGGACTCAGGGATCCAAGAGTTGGTATCAGGTTGCAGGTTGGAGGGGGACCAGTTCCTGACACCATTGCATAAGGGATCCAGATTGTCCCAAAGCTTGTGACGGCTGCTAGTGGGCAATGCTGGGGACCAGCTGGTCCCAGAGTAGGGTCTGGCCTGCTCTGTGCAAGTTGGATCCACAGACTGCAGTATTCTTTTTCTTGCATCTGGTCTCTGTCCCCTAGTGGGAAAGGCTGATCTATAGGCTACTGCAGGCTTCCTGGAGGGAAAGGCTGATCCTTGCCCACTGGTGTGTCTTGGCCCTCTGACGGGAAGGCCATGTATAGAGGTATGTCTAGAGTAGCTGTGGGCTAGAAAGTGGGTGGCGCTAGTGGTAAAGAACTCACCTGCCAGTAAAGAGACACAGGTTCAATCCCTGAGTTGGGAATATCCCCTGGAGGAGGAAATGGCAACCCACTGCAGTATTTTTGCCTGAAGAATCCCAAGGACAGAGGAGTCCAGCAGGCTACAGTACATAGTGTCACAAAGAATTGGACATGACTGAAGTGACTTAGCACTCACTCAGGAAATCCTTACAGATAGCTGGTCAGCTGATGGGTGGGATGTGTCCCACCCAATTACTTGTTTGGCCTGAGGTATCCCAGCAACAATTCTTGAAGCTAATGAACTCATGAGGAAGGGTCCCATATGGTACTCACCAGCACTGGCTTCCACACCATAGAATGAGCTCCCAGATATGACTGCTGCCAGGGTCTATGTCTCAGGGTGAGCCACAGCTGCTGCTTGCCTCTCCAGGACACTCTGCAAGGCCAGCAGTTAGGTCAGGCCCAGACTCCTATCAAATTAATTCTTTTGCCATGGTCCCCATGCACACGGAATTTTGTGCTCACCCTTTATGAGTGATGTCTCTATTTCTTACAGTCCTTTGCGACACCCCAAATTAAGTCCTACTGGTCTTCAAAGCTAAATCTAGGGTCTCATTTGGTATCAGACCCTTGTGCTGGGGAGGCTGACTTAGACTCAGAATCTTGCCAAAATCATGGCTCTCTGTGCACCAATGCCAAACAGAAATACGGAGACAGAATTATGGAGGAGAAAGAAAGAGTGGCTTTATTGTTTTGCCAAGGCAAAGGGGGAACACAGCAGGATAGTGCCTCAAGCACTGTGCCTCCCTCCCTGCTGAGTAGGGAAAGATATGTCAGGCAGGAGTATATAATACGGATCAAGGCTGTTGTTGTTGTTCAGTCTATCAATCATGTTCTACTCTTGTGACAGCATGGACTGCAGCACTCCAGGTTTGCCTGTCCTTCACCATCTCTCAGAGCTTGTTCAAATTCATGTCCATCAAGTTGGTGATGCCATCCAACCATCTCATCCTCTGTCATCCCCTTCTCCTCCTGCCCTCTATCCTTCCTAGCATCTGAGTCTTTTCTAAAGAGTTGGCTCTTCACATCAGGTGGCCAGAGTATTGGAGCTTCAGCTTCAGCATCAGTCCTTCCAATGAATATTCAGGACTGATTTCCCTTAGGATTCACTGGTTTGATCTCCTTGCAGTCCAAGGGACTCTCAAGAGTCTTCTCCAACACCACAGTTCAAAAAAATCAATTCTTTGATGCTCAGCTTACTTAATGGTCCAAATCTCACATCCATACACGACTACTGGAAAAACCAAAGCTTTGACTATATGGAACTTTATGTCTCTGCTTTTTAATATGTAATGTCTCTGCTTTTTAATATGCTGTCTAGGTTTGTCATAGCTTTTCTTCCAACGAGCAAACATCTTTTAATTTCATGGCTGCAGTCACCATCCTCAATGATTTTGGAGCCCACGAAAATGAAGTGTGTCACTGTTTACATTGTTTCCCCATGTATTTGCCATGAAGTGGTGGGACCGGAAGTCATGATCTTGGTTTTTTTAATATTGAGTTTTAAGCCAGTTTTTTTTTTTTTTTTTTACTTTCCTCTTTTAGCTTCATCAAGAGGCTCTTTTATTTCTCTTCACTTTCTGACATAAGAGTGAGGCCACCTGCATATCTGAGGTTATTGACATTTCTCCCAACAACCTTGATTTCAGCTTTGGTTTCATCTATCCTTGCATTTTTAAGATGTCCTTTGCATATAAGTTAAATAAACAGGATGACAATATATAGCCTTGACATACTCATTTCCCAATTTGGAACCAGTCTGTTGTCCCATGTCCTGTTCTAACCATTGCTTCTTGACCTACATACAGGTTTCTCAAGAGACAGGTAAGTGGCCTGGTATTCCCATCTCTTTAAGAATTATCTACAGTTTGTTGCGATCCACACAAAAGCTCCAGTACAGTCAATGAGGCAGAAGTAGAGGTTTTTCTGGAATTCTCTTGCTTTTTCTATGAGCCAATGGATGTTGGAAATTTGATCTCTGGTTCCTCTGCCTTTTCTAAATTCAGCTTGTGCATCTGGAAGTTCTTGGTTCATTTACTGTTGAAGCCTAATTTGGAAGATTTTGAGCATGACCTTGCTATCATGTGAAATGAGTGAATTGTGTGGTAGTTTGAGTATTCTTTGGCATTGTCCTTCTTTGGGATTGGAATGAAAACTGGCTTTTTCCAGTTGTGTGGCCACTGCTGAGTTTTCCAAATTTGCTGGCATATTGAGTTGTAGCACTTTCCCTCATCTTTTAGGATTTGAAACATCTCAGCTGGAATTCCATTACCTCCACCAGCTTTGTTCATAATGATGCTTCCTAAGGCCCACTTGACTTCACACTCCAGGATGTCTGGTTCTAGGTGTGTGATCACACCATTGTGGTTATCTAGGTCATTAAGATCTCTTCTGTGTATTCTTGCCACCTCTTCTTAAATCTTCTGCTTCTGTTAGGTCCATACTGATCAAGGCAATAATAGTGTTGTATTCTTCCCTCAGCAAAGTTTCAAATGGTGGAGTTGCTGGTAAAATTAAGGTGTGTCCAGGGTTCCTGGTAGCTCAGCTGGTAAAGAATATGCCTGCAATGAAGAAGACCCGAGTTTGATCCCTGGGTTGGAAAGATCCCCTGGAGAAGGGAATGGCAACCCACTCCAGTATTCTGGCCTAGAGAATCCCATGGACAGAGAATATTGGCAGGCTACAGTCTAAGGTGTTGCTAAGAGTGGGACAAAACTGAGCGACCAACACTTTTAAGACTTCCCTGGTGGCTCAGACGGTAAAGCGTCTGTCTACAATGTGGAGGACCCTGGTTCTTTCCCTGGGTGGGGAAGATCTCCTGGAGAAGGAAATGGCAACCCACTCCAGTATTCTTGCCCAGAAAATCGCATGGATGGAGGAGCCTGGTAGGTTACAGTCCATGTGGTTGCAAAGAGTCACACATGACTGCGCTTTCACTTTCACTTTTCACAGGGTCTTAGGTGATCCATCTACTAATCTTGATGATCTCTGGTCCTTCAATCTTGCCACAAAATTTCCTTGCCATTCCTCCTTTAATTATCAACTGTTCTGCCATTTGGAACTGACAGAAGGTCATAAGGCTGGAGTCTTGCCTATAAGAAATGGGGAACAAAAAGGCTTCCATGCTCAGGAGTTCCACAGGGCCCTGCTCAGTGTTAAGAACTCTCACTCCTGTGGGGAACCCCTGAAATATAAGTATTCTCTAGTTTGTTGGTCTCCCCCCTCGGGGTATGGAATTTGAATATATTGTGAGTCCACCCCTTCTACATTTAATTTTGGTTCCTTCTTTATGTCTCTGGGCTTCACTGATGGCTCAGCTGGTAAAGAATCCACCTGCAATGTGAGAGACCTGGGTTAGATCCTTGGGTTGGGAAGATTCCCTGGAGAAGGAAACAGATACCTACTCCAGTATTCCGGCCTGGAAAATTCCATGAATTTTATAGTCCACGGGGTTGCAAAGATTTGGACATGACTAAGCAACTTCCCTGGTGGCTCAAACGGTAAAGCATCTGCCTACAATGTGTGAGACTGGGATTCAATCCCTGGGTCAGGAAGATCCCCTGGAGAAGGAAATGGCAACCTACTCCAGTATTCTTGCCTGGAAAATCCCTTGGACAGAGGAGCCTGGTTGGCTACTGTTCATGGGGTTGCAAAGAGTCGGACACTACTGAGCAACTTCATTTAAGTGACTTTGAGAGGAGGTGAGCTCAAAGCACTTTCTACTCCACCATTTTGGCTGATCTCTCATTCCATTTTCTAAAGCAAATATATATAAAGCTGTAACTTTAATCATAATGCTAATGCAATTTTATTATTTTTGTTTCTCATGCTTTTCATTTGCCCTGGTACAACATAAAATATTAAATATGCTATTCTTAAATATTTTATATATTTACATTTCAGTTTTTTTTATATAATTCAGAAGAACATTTCCACAGAGTTCACAAAATCTTTTCTCTAAATCCATTGGAAATAAATATCAAAAGTTCAGTTGTATTTTCATAGTATCTTCTTCAGGGTAGTTGTCATTTGGACTTCCATAAAGATTAGTTTCCTAAACCAAAATTCAGTAAATCCAGTGAGTTTTGAGTTTACTATAGGCATTTATTTAACTCAAGTTTTATCAAAGAATTTTTTTAAAAGTTCTTAAAATTGCAGAAAATTCAGCACTTAGTTGAATGTTGTTGAAATCTTGCTATTCTCCTAAATATATTACTCATTAAAGCTTTCCCATATTCTCATATATGCAGCTCTTTATTCAACATGATTACTAATTGTATTTTTAAATAACTGCACTTATCTATCATACATATTTACACATAAATTATTTCTTTATCATTTCACCTTTATGTATCCAATTTTTTCAGTACTCTGTTACAGATTGTGGAAGAATATTTAAATTTAACTTCTTTAATTTTCAATTTTTCCTATATGTTTTTATAGGAATTATCATCTTTGCATCCATGAACTCAAAGAAGTTGCCCTTTAATTAATCCGAAACAAAGATGTTATTTTCCTTCTGTGTTTGGTTTAGAGATAGGCACACAATACAACTCTGGACAATAAGATTTGAGGTGATGTAGGCAGAGTCTTCTCAGAGAAGGCAATGGCAACCCACTCCAGTACTCTTGCCTGGAAAATCCCATGGACTGAGGAGCCTGGTAGGCTGCAGTCCATGGGATCGGTAAGGGTCGGACACGACTGAGCGACTTCAATTTCACTTTTCACTTTCACGCCCTGGAGAAGGAAATGGCAACCCACTCCAGTGTTCTTGCCTGGAGAATCCCAGGGACAGGGGAGCCTGTTGGGCTGCCATCTATGGAGTCACACAGAGTTGGACACGACTGAAGCAACTTAGCAGCAGCAGCAGCAGCAGACAGAATCTTCTAGAAAAGATTCTTTGTGCTTATAAAAAGTCACAACATGTACAGATATGTCCCCTTTGGACATTGCTGTGCAAAGAAATCATGCTGCTGTAACCACCTGGCAACTAGGAGCAGGGGATCCTGAGTCCAAAACTCTCAGAGATTCAATGAAAGACCAAAAGATTTAATATTTTAATGGCATTCTTGGATTTTTTAAGCAACTGTGAGACTTTTCCAGACTTCTTTTTCTCTGAGGTTAAGCAGCCCCCATGTTTGAACTGTCTTGGCTATGTTTCTGTTCCTTGTGACCTGTAGCAGTCTATATGGCATCTCCATAACATGAATAAGAAAACCAAACTCAAGAGAAATCATGTGGCCGAGTAAGTGGTAAAGGCATAGCTAGAATATAAATTCCTAGTTGAGTTCTCTTTCTAGTACATCATGAAGTTTCTTCCTTAAGAACTGGTTAGTTGCACAAACCATCTATTAGCACATTTATTCATGTGTAAAAGGTAGAGTGTATTCAGTAAAGAATTTTATGTGATAATGAGCGCTTGTTATTGTTTAGTCACTAAGTCGTGTCCAATTCTTTTGCAACTCCATGGACGGCAGCCTGCCAGACTCCTCTGTCTATGGGATTTCCCAGGCAAGAATTCTGGAATGGGTTGCCATTTCCTTTTCCAGGGGATCTTCCCAACCCAGGGATTAAACCAGAGTCTCCTGCATTGGCAGGTGGATTCTTTACCACCGAGCCATTAGTGAAGCCCTGATAATGAGCACAGATTGCCTGTTATGTCGGACCATATGAAACTACCATTCTTTGAACCAAAAATATTTCAAATGTTAGGAATCCCATGGGGTTAACCTAATAGTTTTATGGAATTCCCACTGCTAATGTAGAACCCATATTTCTAATTAGTGCATATTAAATGCTCTTTACTTATGATTCTTAAGCTTGCTAGCTAAAGTTTATGTAGAATTTCCTTCATTTTTCTGTAAATAAACTTTACCAGATTTCTTTGAAGGGTAAATTCTACTAGTTTTTTTTAACTAGGTTGAAAAGTTTATAGCATATCCTTCTGGAAGAATATTCTAAAGCTTTAAGTTTCTAAAAACCATGCTTACTTTTTAAAATCAATACATACAAGGCTCAAGCAGAAATTGTAGCTTGCTCCAGATGATAAAGTTGCATGCATATAGTAGTATGATGTAAATAAGCCATTAAAATATGATGATGTAGCAAAAGTGACAAGAAATATACCTTCCTTTAAAGAAGGCTACATCATTAAGAGCAGTGACCTTTTTGTGATATTATAATTTGTTATCATTTAAAGTGATATCTTATGGCTTACTTATGTCAGCCATTTGGCAGTTTATTAAATCCTTTCTGCCCAATGTGACTCCCACTGATTTGGGGAAAGTTACATACAGGAATTAAGAGTTTCAATGCTATTTTAAATTGTATGAGAATACAGTACTGAAAAGAGGAACTCAACTGTTGTGCTAAGTTTGTTCACAAGTACATTCTGTTTACTTCCCAAAGTATATTTTCAACAAATTGTACATTAACAGGTCTTACAAAAACTAAGATTATTTACTTTCAAAAGTTTAAAAACTGCTTTAAATGCATGGAGTTCTCCACAGAAATGAGATTAGTAGCTTCAGTATTGCAGTATAGTAATATTATAAAATTATTGCAGAAATCAATAATGCTTTCATTTCCACACTACTCTGATGGTAAGATCTTGTTTATATAGATACTAAACAAATGCATTATTCACATTTTGTAATGATTTTCTAGAGAAAAAAAGACATTTTTTAATTGTCATAGGGAAGTGATGTAATAAATGAGTATAATTTTTATTAACAGAAAGTTAATTTACATAAAACAAATGCTCATTGAATTATTGAATATGATAATATCTACATGCCTATTCTTGTTTGTCTTATTTTGTGCCTTTTGGGGACATAGAATTATAACACTCTGATTTATGTGTTAAATTTAATGCATAATATGACAACATACAGATATGTATGCCTTATAATGTATAATTTAAACAAGATTGCTGTATATTTCACCCATTCTTTCATGGCTTTACCGATTTTCTCATGCGGTCAGAAATCACGATTAAAATGCAGGTTGCCAGATATGAATGTCTGTTTGAATTAATGAATATTTTCATAAAAATACTCCAAATATGAATGTTTTAAAAACCTTGTCATAACATTCACCAAACTTGCACATGACAGCAAGCATGTGTTACTGCATTTTCATCTTAAATATTTGATGATTGCCTCTTTATATCTAAGATTCATAACCCAAAGGCTTTCATTTTCTTACACCATGTGTAATTCAAGAGACATTTATTAGTACAGTCTTCTTTTTATGCATCAACAAAACATATCTGAAAAAAAAGCAATATATGAACTTCCCAGAATTTGGGGCATATTTTAAAGTGTTAATTATACATAACAATATTTTGTAATATGTATACACTATTTATACTCTTTCTTGCTCTCCTTTCCAACGGAGTAGACATAGGGTTTACAATCAAGACGAGTCTAGTTAAACATTAAAAACTACAATACAACTGGAGTCTCTTTCAAGTTACATTTAAGATGTGCAAACATTTGTAACCTACTCATATTTTCAGGAAAAGATTACAGTACACAATTGCATTTGACAAAGCCCTAAAAAATGCCAATGTTCTTCTAATAATAATCTTAACAATTTCAGTTTGTAGATTGCAAATTCAGATTTAACATAGGTAAATAATGGTAACAGGTCCAGTACTGTCATCTTTATTATCTAAGAAGGAAACCAACTCACAGTTGTAAGAGGAATTGCATACTGGGTTACAACTGAAGGTTGCCGAGTGATGGGTCACTCTCACTTGACCTTGGGTGTGCGGAAAGGTAGCTCACCATGGTAACCTTGGTCTTGATGCTTTCCATACAGTAAATCATTTCAGCCTCTTCATGTAATTCTTTTATTGGCTGTGCAATTGAAATGTCATGCTTCACGAACAGAGAAGCTGGTAATTTCTTATGGGTGATTAAACCACCTTTCTAATGTATAAGCACGGATAAAGTTGTATGAAACTACTGTAACACACACTTAGTTTAGTATATCCTTCTTCTGCATTTTTAAAATATTCTAGGAAACATATTTTAACATATTTTCATAATCTTTAAATGCTTATACTCTATTAATATGCTATCAAATATCTGGTATCACTTGATAAGTTATATGATGGTGTTTCTACCTACAATTTCTACATTTCTTTCCACAGGAAAGAAAGGTGTGTGTGTGTGTGTATATATGTATATGTTTATGCAAAAAACAAAGCTCTTGAAATAATACTGAAATTTCCAAAAGCAGGCAAGTTTTGAAAGGACATTATAGGCCCTAAGCCAAAACTGACATTCCACTTTTAATTATGTGAAAATCAAAAGAATTTATTTTAAAGACAAATTATGTGAAAACCATGAAAAACATACTTTCTTTAAAAACAGAATACAAAATTGCTTTTCCTTCATGAACTGTTCATATCAATATCTCTAGACAATCATTCCCTTTTGCTGTATAATAAAACTCTGTTGTTTTGAGGCTCATTCTATTCTACTATATTGTACTCACAATCACATCTGTCAAGACCCTATTCACCACTCCTATCTCTTCTCCACACACCACCACCCAGCCATCACATTTGTTGAAATCTTGGCACTTAACTTACAGTTTCTTTATTCATAACAATTTCTGCCATCACTCTAGGAGATCTGAAAAGCCACATGAACAGCTCATCCCCAAATGTGGCATCTCAATTCCTTCAAATCTTCATCATCAATAACTTTCAACTCCTCTAATTTTGGCAAGTTCTCTTTCTAGAACACTGTTCCCACTCCTAAACAGATGAACTCTTATAACAGTTAAGATCAGAGATCCTCAACCTCTGGGATCTAAGGCCTGATGACCTGAGGTAGAGCTGATGCAAAAATAATAGAAATAAAGTGAACAATAAACGTAATGTGCTTAAATCATCCCCAAACCATCCCCCACCCCAGTCAATGGAAAAACTGTCTTTCATGAAACCTGTCCCTGATGCCTAAAAAGTTGGGGACTGCTGCTTTAGATCTCAGTTCAAATGTTTATTTTTCACTGAAGATTTAGCATTGCCTCTAAATAAATCAAATTTCCCTATTTTTCAGTCTTATTTTCATCAACTGTAGTTCTTACTTTCCTGCATTTTTATTTGACATGTTTATCACAAATTGAAATTCTATTTACTTGGTTATTGAATTACTATCGGCCCCCCAATACTGTTAGCATTGCAAAGTCACCACTATGGCATATAGTAAGAGCTCAATAAATCTTTGATAATGAATGAATACAACAGAAGAAAACACTTACATAGTGTTACTATGTACCAAGCACTATATTTATAAACTCATTTAACACAGCAACCCAATCTTCATTTTATAGATGAAAAACCTTGGCTCCAGAGTTTATGACACAACAACTATACTCAACTGTTCTTGAATGGATAAAGTGAAATGATTAGGGTATGCCAACCCCAAAAGGCAAAAATATTAGAGTATAACTGTGATGAGATTTAGTCCATATTTTTATGATATACAGTATAGCTATGAAGTAGCAAAGCTGAAGTACATTAAAAGTTAAGGACTTTTTCTATCTTTGACATTTAAAACTAAAGTGTGAAAAGGGCAATGCATTTTTATATTCATCTTGGGTACTTTAATTTCATTCTGAATTTTTTAGTAGCTACACAACATTCTAAGACCAAGTTAATATGCAGTTCAGTTCAATCGCTCAGTCATGTCTGACTCTTTGAAACTCCATGGACTGCAGCATGCCAGGCTTCGCCGTCCATCACTAACTCCCAGAGCTTGCTCAAACTTATGTCCATTGAGTTGGTTATGGCATCCAACTATCTCATCCTCTGTCATCCCCTTCTCCTCCTGCCTTCAATCTTTCCCAATATCAGGGTTTTTTCCAATGAGTCAGCTCTTCACATCGGTAGCCAAAGTATTGGAGCTTCAGCTTCAGCATCAGTCCTTCCAATGAATATTCAGGATTGATTTCCTTTAGGATTCACTGATTTGATCTCTTTGCTGTCCAAGGGACTTTCAAGAGTCTTCTCTGACACCACAGTTCAAAAGCATCAGCTTTCTTTATGGTGCAACTCTCACATCCATGCATGACTCTTGGAAAAACCATAGCTTTGACTAGATGGATCATGGCTGGAAAAGTACTGTCTCTGTTTTAAATATGCTCTCCAGGTTGGTAATAGCTTTTCTTCCAAGGAGCAAGTGTCTTTCCATTTCATGGCTGCAGTCACCATCCTCAGTGATTTTGAAGCCCAAGAAAATAAAATCTGTCACTGTTTCCATTGTTTCCCCACCTGTCTGCCATGAAGTGATGAGACTGGAAGTCATCATCTTGGTTTTCTGAATGTTGAATTTTAAGCCTGTTATTTCACTCTCCTCTTTCACTTTCATCAAGAGGCTGTTTAGTTCCTCTTCACTTTCTGCCATAAGGGTGATGTCATCTGCTTATCTGAAGTTACTGATATTTCTCCATGCAATCTTGATTCCAACTTCTGCTTCATCCAGTCCAGCATTTCACATGATGTGATCTGCATATAAATTAAATAAGCAAGATGATAATATTCAGCTTTCATGTACTCCTTTCCCAATTTGGAACTAGAGTGCTGTTCCATGTCCAATTCTAACTGTTGTTTCTTTACCTGCATACAAGTTCTCAGGAGGCAGGTCTGGTGATCTGGGATTCCCATCTCTTTCAGAATTTTCCACAGTTTATTGTCGTCCACACAGTCAAAGGCCTTAGCATAGTCAATGAAGCAGAGTAGATGTTCTTCTGGAACGCTCTTGCTTTTTCTATGATTCAGCGAATGTTGGCACTTTGATCTCTGGTTCCTCTGCCTTTTCTAATTCCAGTTTGAACTCCTGGAAGTTCTCAGGTCATGTACTACTCTTGAAGCCTAGCTTTGAGCATTACTTCACTAACATGTGAGATGAGTGGAATTATGTGATAGTTTGAGCATTCTTTGGCATTGTCTTTCTTAGGGACTGGAATGAAAACTGACCTTTTCCATTCCGTGGCCACTGCTAAGTTTTCCAAATTTGCTGGCATATTGAGTGCAGCACTTTCACAGCATCATCTTTCAGAGTCTGAAATAGCTCAACTGGAGTTCCTGATGGAACTAGTTTTGTTCATAATGATGCTTCCTAAGGCCCACTTGACTTTGCACTCCAGAATATCTGGCTCTATGTGAGTGTTCACACCATCATGGTTATCTGGTCATTAAGATCTTTTTTGTATAGTTCTTCTATGTACTCTGACTACCTCTTCTTAATATCCTTTGCCTTTTAGGTGCATACATTTTCTGTCCTTCATTGTGCCCATCTTTGTATGAAATGTTCCCTTGGTATCTCTAATTTTCTTGAAGAGATCTCTAGCCTTTTCCATTCTATTGTTTTCCTCTATTTCTTTGTGCTGATCACTTAGGAAAGCTTTCTTATCTCTTCATGCTGAGTTAATATTAATGGTGAATAAAGAAGGATGAAAATTAAAATCTAGAATATAAGACATTGTTTGACAGAATTATAGCAAATTACCTTCAGTGTACATGAGTCCTTTTGGTTGGAGCAAATGGTTATATTCAAAAGAGATATGGGGGTGCTGAAGACTGAGTCTGGCTATTGACACATAAAGAAAATTCTGTAAAGGAAGAGTATCATAATGGTAGAGGAGGAACATGGAGGGAGCACTGCAGAGAGAGGGGAAATTCAGTTAAATAACATCCCTCTTCCAATCCTGGCTTCATCCCACTAAATTCTTTAGAGCTGAATCTATGTAGCCTTCAAAATCAAATAAAGAATCCCACTCATTATATTTCATTTTTTACCAACATTCTATAAAGCATTGAAGACATGAATATAATATCTGATTCAATAATCAAGAGAAGAGGAAGTAATTTTCAACAAAGCCATCCTCCATGGGAAAAGAAACACACTTCAGAGAATATAAGAAGGCTTTCAACTCAGTGGGAAGGGAATGTGAAAGCACTCCATTGAAGCTCACTGTAGCTTGTGCACAGTTTGCCTGCCAAGAAATGCTCATTGGATATAGGGAAATAAATTCCCATTCACTAATAAACATCATCAAATGCAAAGTTCCTTTACAAAGTCAAAGCCTATAAATAGCTCATAAGTGGTTTATGCTTAATGTAGTTCCTCCAAATTATATTTTATCACAAGGCTTTTGTAATTATTCTATCCTTTACTTTGACTTCAATTGTTCATAGCAAAATCATTACATTTTTTCATATTTCCTTGGGAGAAACTCATAATTATCCATCCACAGGGATCATGCAGTGTGGGGATATATTTAATTTTGCAGATTTTGTACTTATGGATAAACAAGAAGCAAGATCAATTACTAGTAGTGTTAACCATCAGCATCAAATCCCCCTGTCAGCCAAGGCTCAAGTGTCATCTCTTGACCTAAACATTGACCCAGAAGTCAGGAAAATAGCCCTGGGGTTGTATTTTCCAATAATGTACTGGAGACCTATGACAAGCTCGCAGCCAAGTAGTAAAACACTTCTTAACTCACAGGACCATCAAATAGGATTAAGTGCTTTGAAATCCTTGGATAACAGGTGCTCCAAGGACTGAAGAGCTCACCAGGTTGCCTCTTTCCCTCTGGGTCACTCATCTCCTTGCTCCTCACGTTAGGAGAATATTGATGAGAGGAAAGAGACAAGACGCCCATGGCAGCAAAAAGGGATGTCGGGGAAGCCTGTCAGTTTCTCATATACAGATATTATACTGGGATGCTAAAAATTCTATAATCATCTTTAAAAACATTGATTCATTTTATCATTTGCTACAATTTTCAAAGTCCTTAGAAAATTCTCATTAAATGATAAAGCTGGGTTTTACAGACACTTATTTGCTTTCACATTAAAATTGCTCCTTATAGCAAGTTACAATTAATAGCAAATTTTAGGAGGTTCTTTTTGAAAAAAAATAAGTTTGATGAAGTATAATCATACCATAAGATAACAGTACTTCCAAATAAGGGTTTAATATTACAGAAAATGATCTAAATGTAGCAATTCAATGAGGAAAAAAATCAATCTGGAACTTAGGAAACGGTGCATTACTTAATAGAAGTTCACCGATTTACACAACTCAATTACTTGAAAATCCATAGAAACTTATCTTGAAATAATCTAACTTTTTTAATTTTAAAAAAGACTATCACAAACTTTGAAATGAAACATAGTAGTAAAATATTATTTGATTTGGAAAAGTTACTTCAATAATTTTAGAAATCCATGCTTATTTGTTATTTTAAAACAGAGTATGCCTACACTAGAGCATATTCATCTTCCCAAGTGTAGGTGTACTGTCTACTAAATCACAGACCTTCAAAATGTATTTCTTAATCCTTAGAATCATTTCTCAGTGAATTAAGATGCCCTCCCCATTTTCCCATGACAATCTGAAGATGCTCTAAGGCTATATTTCAAAACCTTTGAGTTATAGGATGACTTTGCTGGGCTGTCCACCTCTCCAACCAACTTGAGTTTTGGTGAAATAAAACTCACTTTGTGTGCATGTTCGGTTGCTCAGTTGTGTTTGACTCATTGCGTTCCCATGGATTGTAGCCCACCAGGCTCCTCAGTCCATGAAATTTTCCAGGCAAGAATACTGGAGCATGTTGCCATTTCCTACTCTGGGGATCTTCCCAACCCAGGGATCGAACCCACATCTCTCATGTCTCCTATATTGGCAAGTGGATTCTTTACCACTATGCTACATGGCTTTCATTATATACTCATTTTCCTCATAAACATCATAACAAAGAAAACAAAAAAGAAGACTGTGATACAGTAAAACAATTTTTGCATTGCTAGCTTATCTTTTCTTTAACAAAATATCTAAATAATATGGTACAATAAAATAAACATTGCTGTATTTTTTTTAACACTTCAAAAGGCAGGGCAAATCTTTGCAAAAAAGAAACAATATATTGACCTTTCCATCTTGTTACAAAATTAACTTGTATTATTTGTGAGTGGGAAAATATGAGGGCAGAAATCACCTTTGAAAAATACTTAAATGTGGAAGTAAATGTCTTTAAATGTTATTTCAACTAATTTACATATCTTTCTCTAAATTTAGCTGAAGGGAAAAGTACATAATTTCAACTTGGCCTTGAAGCACACATATTATGCACAATGGGCAGCAAAAGTAACTGAGAAATTCTGACCCAAAAGGAATAGGAAGGTGGTACAACACAGCCAGAGAGATGGAGAATGCTGTGGCAAACTTCCCAGAGCTGATAACACAAATCTGTGTCCTACTGACATTGCTTCTCTCCAGATAACACGTGGGCTCTAGCGAGACCCCAGCCTGGGTCATCAAGTCATTAATCCACTCCTAAGGCTGTAAAAGAGAAAGATGAAAGACTAGATTTATTCTGTATCCCCACCAAATCCATGATTACAGTAATAACAATTGAAAACTTTTGGAAATAAATAGAGTTTATGAAACAATCTCTTCAGTTGCATGAAATGACAGTTAGATAAAAGGAGTGACAAAATTAGTAAGAGATGAAATTCAAACTCAAATATCCCGGATGAGGAGAATACACTAAACTGACTACCATTTCCTGCTGTGCTTTATATTACATGGCCACGTCCAAACACATCAGGCATGAGATAAGGGTTCAATCTCTCCTTGACTATCTGAATTTAAGAAATGCAGTCATGTTAACTCTTTGCATTAGTTTCATGTGGCCTCTGGAACAAATTACCGCAAACTTGGTGTCTTAGAAGAAAAAAAATAAAAAAATTCTCTCCTAGATCTGGAGGATGGAAATCCAAAATCATTACCACTGGTCTGAAACCAAGATGACATCAAGGCCATATTCAAGGAGAGTATGCCCCTTGCCTCTTCTGGCTTCTAGTGGCTTCCAGCATTTTTTTGGCTCATAGCTGTACCACGCTAATCTTCAAGGTAGACTCTTCATATCTCCTTCTGCTCCATCTTCACATCACCTTCTCCTCTGTCTGTGTCAAGGCTCCCTGTGACTGTATCTTGTAAGTGCTTTTGTGATTGCATTCAGGATACAGTCAGTAATCCAGAACAATTTCAAATCTTCCTAATAAGATAACAGTTACAAGTTTCAGGGACTAAAACTTGGTATCTTTGGGACTGATCCCAGGTGGCCTCAGCCTGCAGTGGCTTGAAGCAGGGCTCCAGCTTTTGGCCAGAGATGGAGGCCGGGTCACAGGGATAAAAGCACCAAACTCTAGCAGCTAGACCAGTGGTCAGTGACAAGGCCTTGGCTCTTTGGCTTTACAGAAAAGAATTTCCACAAAGCTAGAAAGTAGTGAAACAAGTAAAGTGTATATTAGGAGGGAAAAGGGTCCAGTACATGTTGATAGACACATGGGCAGACTCAGAGAGAGTTGATGAGTTGAGCCCTAATGGCAATTTGAATTACTTCTATGGGGCATTACTTCTGGGTTTCCCTTGGCCATTTTCATTTGCCTGGTTCTGAGTCCATATTTGGTATATCAGGAACTGCCCATCTGTGCGTACTCATCTCTTAGCCAAGATGGATTTTAGTGAAGAGGCTTATGGGTAGTTGACATCATTTACTATGAGACAACACCCTGTGTCTTTTTGACCTCCAAGGAGCCTTTCTGTGCATGTGTAGTCCATCGGGAGGTCACCTTGACTTCAAGAATGAGGACTATATCATCTTTTATCTGCACAGGGCCTGCTGCTGCTGCTAAGTCACTTCAGTTGTGTCCGACTCTGTGCGACCCCATAGATGGCAGCCCACCAGGCTCCCCCATCCCTGGGATTCTCTAGGCAAGAATACTGGAGTGGGTTGCCATTTCCTTCTCCCTAGCCCCTGCATTTATGGAGTTTCTGCTATTATCAAGTTTCTGTCCACAGGGAACAAACTCTGGCTTCTTAGCCTGGAGCCCATCCATCTCCTGCCTCAGGACAATTATCAGACTAGTATACTACCCAATTATAAATGCAATGTCACCTGTATGAGCAGCAACACATATGGCTGAAAGATAAAGTATAAAGGAATTTTGTCAAGTAAGAAAGCTTAAGGATCTCTTATAAAGTCAATGCCCCTTCAGCAGTTTGTCCTATGGCTTTCAAATTTGTGTTTGTACCTCCTACAACTAGACATGTAGCAAATTATTATACCTGATGCTCATTTGGTGACCAGATAAGCTAACAATAGATGTTGTTTTCATAATTCTATGTAAGTAAAGAGTGAGACCTCCAGGTAAAATTGTGACATAAAAACCAGGTCATTTACCGCCATTTGTGGCAACATGGATGAAACTTGAGGGCTTTATGCTAAGTGAAATAAGTCAGGCAGAGAGGCAGAGAATGACAAATACTATATGATTCACTTATATGGGAAATATAAGGGAAAATAGCTCTTAGATACACAGAACAGAAGAGATTGATGATTGCTAGAGGCAGGGAGTCCAAGGTGAGCTAAACTGGTGAAGGTACAAACTTCCTGTTATAAAAATAAATAAGTCCTGGGCCTTCCCAGGTGGCTCAGTAGTGAAGAATCTTCCTGCCAACATAGAAGGTACAAGAGATGCCAGTTTGATCCATGGGTTGGGAAGATCCCCGAGAGGAGGAAATGGCAACCTATTCTTGCCTAGAGAATCCCATGGACAGAGGAGCCTGGTAGGCTACAGTCCAGAGGGTCACAGTCAACAATACTGTATTACATAGTTAAAAGTTGCTAAGAGAGTAGATCTTAAAAATTCTCATTACTAGAAAAAGAATTATGTAACTACATATGATAATGGATGTTAATTAGACTTACAGTGATGATAATTTCACAATATATACAAACATTGAATCATTGGGCTGAAGCATTTTTGTATGTCAATTATATTTCAATTTTTTTAAATTGTAATAAAAAGATCAACAATAAACACATCAACATATCTGGCTAAAAAAGTTTTTAAAAGCTCATGTAGTATATGACTTCTTACTCTGTCCACAGGTTACAGGGACAGTGGCCTTGTTAGTATAATAATGTTGGCATTTAAATATAGTGGCCACATGGTAAAAGGAAAAAAAAAGAAACTTAAGATCTTGGCAGATAGGGAATTGGGATATATTAAGTTTAGACTCTGAGTATAACTCATCCTTGGTGAAGCAGTAATCTAGAAAAGAATTGGCCAATAGCACAGCAGTATAATGACAAAACTAGATCTTAATAATTCTAACCAGAGGCATATACCTTAAATGATCTTGGGATTTAAATTTATATAAATAGTGTAGAATGGGAATTCCCATACATGTTACTCAGCCCTCTGGGATATATGAGAAAAACAAAACAAGCTTATGCCATAGAAATACATCCTCTGGATGACCACACATATACACAAAACCCAACTGAAGGTAAGCAAGGTAAAATAGAAAAGCAATAGGAAACTCTCAACAATGAATAATAGTTATCAGATGCAATGAACAGTAGAATTAGACTCTAGGAATTATAGAAAATAGAACAGTATGATGTATATTGTACAAAGTAAAAAATCTTTAAAGTGGTTAAAGCATAAATATCTCAAGCTTTATATAAAAGAACAAACATATTTGAAAGGAACTGTTCTGTTTATCAAAAATTAAAATATGAAGTTATGTTAATAAAAAATTTTGGTTCATGGGTTAAACAGTCTATTAGAAGGAACTAAAGTAAAAGTTAGTTAACTGGAAAATAAATCTGAAAAAATTATCTGGAATGAACAAAGACAGCAAAAGAAATTTTAAGAAAGAGAACAATGAAGTTAATCATCATAGCAAATAGAGGAAGCTCAATTATTATTTAGATGGAAATGTACAACCTTAAATAATAATATTGGAAAAGAAATACAAAAGGAAAAAAGGCTGAACATTAATGACTTGTGTTCACAGCTTGAAAGTTTTTTAAAAAATATAAATCAAAGAAAATTAAGGAAATAAAAAATTATAAAATATAAACAAACTTTAAAGAAATATTTTTTTAAAAAATAGAGAATCTAACAAACCCAATGGCTAGTTCTCTGAGGGAAAATCTGTATTGTCAACTACAAATTGGCAATTGCTAAGATGGTTGCTGATGACTAAACAACAAGGGCGTTTGCCATCTGCCCCTGTGGACACTAAACCTTGCACTGACCTTGCTATTGACCTTCAACACCCGCTGAGGGAGTTCAGCATGGAGTAAGGCACTCTGTGCTCCAGGCAATCTGGTGAGACAGGTCTTTAGACAGATGCTTTAGGAACACATTTTATGATCCCAATCCTTCAGTTCAGTTCAGTTCAGTTCAGTCGCTCAGTCGTGTCTGACTCTTTGCGACCCCATGAATCGCAGCACGCCAGGCCTCCCTGTCCATCACCAGCTTCCGGAGTTCACTCAAACTCATCTCCTCATATCTAGAAACGCACTAAATCCCTTCATGGTGACATCAGGTCCTGGTGACTAGCAACAAACTTTTTGTAAAATGAATGTTTAATGGTATTGAACTCCACCTTCACCAAAACCTTATATATTGACTTTCCCCACTGCTGCTTTGGAGCAGTCTCTCAGAGCTATCTGAGGTGCTTCCTCCTGGGCTGCAGTCCTCATTTTGCCCCCAAATAAAACTTAATTCACAGCTCTCAAGTTGTACATCTTTTTTTTAGTCGACAGTATCTACATGGACCAAGGAATTTGCAATCCATACCAATAAAAATAAATTAGAATTTGAAATAGATGAGAAAATCAAATCAATGAGAAAATGAAGAAAGCATATTTATAGACAATCAATAATAAAAAAAGAGTTCTACAGCAGCCAAATAAAGTATACACTTGACTTTAAGAAAGGGAAAAAGAAAATTTGTTTGAGCTTCTTTTATAATTTAAAAAGAGAGACTCAAATGCTGAGATCAGTCAGAGATACAGAAATAAAAGGCTAGAGGAGTCATAACTGGATCCAAGAACCTTGAAATCAAGGGCGACCTTTGTCAGAGTATCACTGAAAGTAATATCAGTTTGCAAACCATGGAGAAACAAATGTGAAGAGAAGAAATGGTGATTGGTGATGGAGAAATGACTTTTCTTAATATAAATTTATTTATTTTAATTGGAGGCTAATTACTTTACAATATTGTATTAGTTAATATCACAGATGATCCAGTGAGAAGAGAGATGAAGTTGGATGCCTGTTCAGAGTAAGTTGCTTTATTAATTTCTTCACTTGATTGTTTCATTGTGGCTGAACTGTGAGCTTGTTATTATGCTGAGAAGTAGCCACATGAGAAAGAAAATTTCCTCAAGAGAGAGAGAGAAAATAAACAATAGAGCAATACTCCGAAGAAAAAAATCAGTTGCCCCAATGTAAAGTTTAGCTTTGAGCAAAAGAGAAATGCCTTAATTTTTAACTTAATGTGTATAGGAGGACAGTTGGCATGCATGAAGTTGAGGTTATTCCATAATATAAAAGAGCAAAGCAAGAGGTAGGGACTCTAATATTAGGTTGAAGAACCTAAGCCACCCCATTTTGTTAAAGAAGACTCCATTTTAGAGTTCTGAGGAAAGAGTCTTTGGAAATCCCCTGACCTCACCCCTCCACCTGCGAGCCAATTAGATCCCAGATCAGGATCTCCTGACTTTACGTTCAGGACTTATGATCTGCCCAGGAAATTCAAATTAAGCCTGGGAAATGGGAACTAATCAGAACCCATGGCCAGCCCTGGAAGTGAAAACCAATCAGAACCCAACACCTAATCCTTCCACAGAAGGTAACCAATTAGACGTCTCCCAACCCGGGAACTCCCGTTTTTCGAATTTTTCACGCGAGGATACCCTATATAAGCAATGTAACCCAGAGTTCGGGGCTCCTCTCCTTAGCCACTGCGTCAGTAACGGTGGGAGCCCCAGCTCAAGCTTGGTAATAAAAACTCTCTTGCTTTTGCATCGGATATCGGCTCCCTGGTGGTCATTGGGAGATTTCGCGACTTGGGCATAACAAGGTGAAAGAGAAATGATTTAGATATAACACTGTGGATATCTAAGTGAATGTCAGCCCACAACCATATTTTATTCATGCAAAAACTATATTATACAAAGCTAAATTAAACATGGGCCATCATGCCCTTAAGGAGCTCACCCTCGACCAGGAAATGTGAGAGCTGTCTATGCATAACGAAGATAACTAATATGCTATCCATCCCTCTTTTCTCAATATATACATATTAGTTTGTTCTTTCTCCTTTAATTTTATAAGATTATGTAGCATTTCTGGTCCTCTTTCTCCCCAGTTCTCTAAAGGAATAGCATGAAACAACATGAAAAATCTGAAGGAAAAAAAAGGGATATTTACCAAAGTACCAAAATTAAACTCAGGCTCCCTTCCACAGCTCAGCAATGTGGTTTCTATAGCAGCTTATCAAATGCTGTGAAATAATTTGGCCTAAATGAATGAAAGAAACTAGGAAAAGGAAAAATCATTAAAAGCATTTTATTTCTTCCCCTCCCATACCAAACACATTTCGTCTTCAGCAAAAGTATTGCCCCCAGTCCCTAATGTGAAACTGACTTTTGTCACACAGCCAAAATATTTTAAAGATGGACATAATCAATCTATGAACCAGTTCTCAAAATCCTGTCTTTCAAAATATAATCCTAGAAGTTGTGTTCTAGGAAGCTGAAAGTTTCAAGTGTGTATTCTTCAATTTCATTGAAAGCCATTTTAATGCTGATTTCACCTTTTAGATTTATTTGAAAATATTCTGTCAACATTTATTTTAAATATAATTTAGATCAGCCTTTGGTTTTCAGCAATAAATGTAGAGACTAATGTACTTATTAATAGTCATGATGCAAATAATATGCATTTTTCCAAGACAGCAATGTCTTTCTAGGCATGCTGCTAAAGGAAGCAAATTTATCACATATTATATGTCTTTTATCTTAATTTCTAAAGATTAAAATCAATTTGCCCAAATTCCAAATAAATTCTAACATATTGAAAGCTAATTACAACTTTCTTTTCTATATTTAATTATGTTTTCTCCTAAAGAATAAGCATCATTCATCAATTAACTTCATTTTATGGTTGGCACATTACATAGAATTACTGAAGCAGAGTGAAATGTTTAAAGGGGTGTTGGGGGAAACCCCAGAGCACACAGTTCTCAGCCATGCCAAGTCATTTGCTCTGTTCTACTTTTAACAATCTCTTTAACATTTCATTAATATTCTTATTTTTAAGCACCATAAGAAATACAGAGTGCATGTCTGAAACACTGTTTCTTGACTATGCAGTACCAAAATGTATAAATTCATTTGGCTGCTCAGAGTGACAATTTGAATTTCCTTAATATATAGTTACTTTCTCTGAAATTAAACAATTAATAAGCCAGCAGCTATGTGAATCATAAATTATTCATACTTGCTCTACCAATGAAGATTAATCAATTATAAAGAGATACAGAAATTAAGACCAAGAGAAAAAGTCAACCATGCCCTTTTAAAATTGAGACTCTGCTAACCTAGTCTCTTTAAACATATTTGATTTGTATAATAACATCAGTATGCACAGCTAGGCTTGCTACTCAAGTTTCCAACAAAATAACCAATTTATGAGTATACATATGCTGTCAACCAGTAACAAGAAATACTCATCACAATTCTGTAGTCTTTGACTAAAGGGGCTTATTAGAGTTCTTTCAAATAATTGTACCTCATCAAATATTTAGTATTAACTCTCCTGGCTTCACAAAGAACTTGAAGCACACTGAAAAATATCTTTCAATTTCTTTCAGTTTGCATACCAATGGCTTTTTACCAATAAATACAAAATTCTAATGATCACAAAAGCAAAGCATCCACTTGGACAGTGGTCCCAACCAGTCAGATACAATGCTCTGCATCACTAATGAACCCAGCTTCAGCAACAAACTCACAACTTGCAATCATCTAATGAGAAGTTTCAACATGCTTATCCCCAGCACATAAAATTTATAGATTTTGCAATTACCCATTTTGATTAATTTATTTAAAATCAGTCAAGTAAAGAGCTATAGTTCCTAGTCTGCATTTTTATCCAGAGTAAGGCAATAAAATAATAAGAGTATATGGATTGTAAATAGGGATTTAAATGGGGAGATGGTATTAATCAGAGTAAGAAAATGAGAATAGCCACTTGCTTATAGCTATCAATCAAATGTTAGTGTCAAGCACGACCGTGAAATAGAGTTGAAACTGTTCCTCCACTGATGCTCTTCAGAAATAATGTGCTTGTGTCTCAAAAAGAACAGGGAAGTGCTACTGACAGGTATCACTGGATGCATTATCTCACTGTTCTTTAAAAGCTAGAAGAAATGGAGAAGCTGGGTTTATAATAAGGGAAGTTAAGAATATCTGAGTTTTAGGTACAAGTTTGTTTGTTTTTTTTTTAATTTTCTGTGCCCTTGAGCATTAGTAGAGATGGCATCTTTTGCTGACCTAATGTGACAAGACATCCACAGAAGTATTGCAAAATTCCTCAGTAGTGATGTAGAACTTTTTGCTATTTTGTGCCAGGGAGGAGCAGAACCAGGACAGCATTACTGCCACTCAGAAAACACCACGTGTCAGATTCATGATCTCTGAAGGTGTAGCTTTGGGACCAGGGACCCAAAGCTCTTGATCATTCAAGAGCTTTTGTGTAGTAGAGGTTTATTAAAGTGAAAAAGGATGGAGAACGCTTCTGACATAGACATCAGAAGGGGATGAAGAGTGCCCCACTCGCTAGTCTAAGCAAGGGAGTTATATACTTTTTAAAATTAGTTATTACAATAAATCAAAAGAATGTCTCAAGGTTGTAAAGATTTTACTAGACCCACTCCCATAATTTACATTTTAAGATAACAGGATTAGCCAGAAGGTTTTCAGGAAGGAGAAACTGTCCTCAGGCAGGATACATTGTTGATATATAATCCTTCAGTTCAGTTCAGTTCAGTCGCTCAGTCGTGTCCGACTCTTGGCGACCCCATGAATCGCAGCACACCAGCCCTCCCTGTCCATCACCAACTCCCGGAGTTCACTCAGACGCAAGTCCATCAAGTCAGTGATGCCATCCAGCCATCTCATCCTCTGTCGTCCCCTTCTCCTCCTGCCCCAATCCCTCCCAGCATCAGAGTCTTTTCCAATGAGTCAACTCTTTGCATGAGGTGGTAGTCCATCCTAAAGGAAATCAACCCTGAATATTCATTCTGGAAGAACTGATGCTGAAACTAAAGTTCCAATGCTTTGGCCACCTGATGGGAAGAGATGATTCACTGGAAAAGACCCTGATGCTGGGAAAGACTGAGGGAAGGAGGCGAAGGGGATGACAGAGAATGAAATGGTTGGATATCATCACAGGCTCAAAGGACATGAGTTTGAGCAAACTGTTTGCTCAAAGAGTCAGACACAACTGAGTGACTGAACAAAAACAACAGCAAAACTTCAACTACTGAAAAGGGAAGGGATAAACCAATTTAGCTCAGGGAGGAGACTTTAGTCAGAGTGTCAGGGGATGAGTCTTGATGTAGAATGAGTTTATGTCAGAAGTGGCCTGAAAGTTAGGTTGAGGGAACCACTGAGAGTGTTTATGAAGACTGGTGCTTTTACAATAAACGTGATTCTCTGTTCAAACTCCACCCTGCAGAACTGAAGACCTCATTCCCTCAACTGCCTTGAGCATCAGTTGCTAGTGCCTCAAAGTTGAGGACTTCCTTGAGAGCTGTCCTCAAGCAAAGAGAGCTGCTTTACTCATGTCTTCATCCTCTTCTTGGAGGCAGTTCACATCCAGTTTTGGCTGATACAGGGAACAAAGAACTAGCCTCAAGACCTTAATCAGGAACATCTCTGAAGGGCTGGCCCAGTGTCAGAGTTCCCCATGGAGGGGGCTGAGTTATCTGGCACAAATGCACCTCACATTCATCTCTCTCCCTACTTTTTTCCTGCTTTTCTTTCCTCATTCCTTCATAAGTGTTGTTCCCAAGAGAGCTGCCCCATAAATTTCCTACACATAATTCTCTATATCAATGTTTGTTTTTTAAAAAAGTGATCTAATACCACTTTCCTCAAAAATGGTCATCATTCCTCAAAAAAAAAAAAAAAAAAGGATAATTAGTTCATCTATGTAATTTGATTCTGTTTTTGTCCTTTGGTTATTTTTTCATTATGCTTTAAGTTTCCAAAAGTATTTAAAATCTACACTTTTTAATGACAGGAAACATATTTTATTCTTTACAAAACATGCACTAAGACTTGGGTGCATAAATATTTAACTCTCATTTTTATGAATTTAAAAATCTCTTTTTAAAGATTTTTTAATGTGGACCATTTTTAAGTCTTTAATGCATGTGTTACAATATTTGCTTCTCTTTTGTGTTTTATTTTGGTTTTTTGGCCCTGAGACATGTGGGATTGGCAACCCACATTCTTGCTTGGAGAATCCCATGGACAGAGGAGCCTGGCAGGCTACAGTCCATGGGGTTGCAAAGAGTTGGACATGACTGAAGCGACATAGCACACACACACATCTCCATGATTAAGGATGGAACCCACAATCTCTGCTTTGGAAGGCAAAGTCTTAACCACTGGACTGCCAGGGAAGTCTCTAAAAATCATTTGTGTGAAGTTATTTTATGCTCAAATTTCTGTCATATGTATATGACAAGCAAATGAATTATTTTTTCTTTTTTTATTAAATTTATTTTTAATTGGAGGATAATTGCTTTACAATCTTGTGCTGGTTTCTGTCATACATCAATATGAATCAGCCGTGGACATACATATGTCCCTCCTCTTGAACCTCCCTCCCACGTCCTACCCCATCCCACCCCTCTAGGTTGAGACAGAGCACCAGGTTTGAGCTTCCTGTGTCATACAGCAAATTCCCACTGACTATCTATTTTACATATGGTGACGTACATGTTCCAATGCTACCCTCTCAATTTGTTCCACCCACTCCTTCCCCTGTTGTGTCTACGAATCTGTTCTCTGTGTCTGTGTCTCCATTGCTGCCCTGAAAATAGGTTCATCATCAGTACCATCTTTCTAGATTCCACGTATACACATTAATAAGTGATATTTGCTTTTTTGACTTACTTCACTCTGTAGAATAGGCTCTAGGTTCATCCACCTCATTAGAACTGACTCAGATGTATTCCTTTCCATGGCTGAGTAACAGTCCATTGTATATATGTACCACAGCTTCTTTATCCAGTCATCTGTCAATGGACATCTAGGTTGCTTCCATGTCATAGCTATTGTAAACAGTGCTGTCATTACATTGGGATTCATGTGTATCTTTCTCAATTATGGTTTCCTCAGGGTCTACGCCCAGTAATGGGATTGTGGGATCTTATGGCAGTTTTATTCCTTGTTTTTCAAGGAATCTCCATATGGTTCTCCATAGTGGCTATATCAATTTACAGTTCCACCAAAAATGTAAGAGGGCTCCCTTTTCTCCATACCTTCTCCAGTATTTATTTCCAAGCTGATTTTAACCCTGTGTATTATTCACATCAACTAGCTCATGCATCTCTGTTACAGGACATGAGTTAACTTCATGAAAAAAGGAGCAACAGTTAAATAAGTGTTTTTATTTAATCCTCCAGGTAACTTCCAGGTAAGAGCCTCTATTACAATAGGAAGTTAAGCACCACAGAAGCATCTGTTTTAAAAAATACAGATTCCAAGGTTCATCCTAGATTTTCTGAATTATAATCTCTATGGGTTTTCATTGCTTCTCCAATTGAAATGTGTGTTAATTTGTAACAAGCTCCCGAGTGATGCTGAGGGTCAGTGGCCCATACTACTAGAAAGAAATTTCAAGTCATACCAGGGACTGTTTTTATTACAAAGCTCAGGAGACTCTGAGGTCTGGTTCCTCAGATTCCTTTTTCAGGTTATGCTTGGGCTGTATTCCCAAAGATTCTGCTTCAATTAGTCCAAGATGGAGTTTGGTACTGACTGACCTTTTCTTCTAAAATGCAGCCAAGATGAGGACCACAGCTATAGGTTTTCCTCAAAACTCCATGAAGTGACAGAAGCAAGACTACGTTTGGGTCTCAATCCAACATCCATGCATTTTCCAAAACCCTACGCTATGTCCCTGGAGACTAAATAGAATTTCTGAATTTCGTCCATTTATGCTGAGATTGGGTTAAGCTCTGGTAAGTATCTGATTTATATAACAACCACCATTACATAGGTTTCTAAAAACTGCATAGTAAAGAATAGATACATTATCAGAAAATGAAAGTGGGCAAACAAGATTTAATTCCTCCCAGAATTCATTAATAATCTCCTGGAATCTTTAATATATTCATGCCCTAGAGATTCTGGAAGGTAGTTCTATGTATTCTCTGAGCAACCATTTCATTATCTGGAAACGAAACCTTTCCAACTTCCCTCTATGTTTGGAAAAAATACATGCCTCTATACTCCCCAATTCCCTTGCAAAATTCTAAAAAGAGTATTAGCAAACTAACTTTCTTTTTGCTTACATTTTCACCTTTTTTTTTTTTGCTGGCAATGCACAAATATTTTTCCATAAAATTATAGTCACCCATCATGATGAGTGAAAAATACAGGCATAGTTAGGCACATGTGCAGACCATCAGTTTTCAACATAACACAGCAGGCGGTAAAGCGCAAATATTTCAGCAGAGGTCTCACCACTAGATGCCGCTGATGTGTCTGGAGGCCTAGGAAGTGGATTCTACAGAACTATAAAGGCTTGCATCTTGGAAAATAAAATGCTGTTACTATGGTGACCAGCTGAGATTATGGATAATGAGAGTACCATGTTTTCCACTCTCTAAGGAGCTATTGTTCTCCACATATTGCTCTATGCTGAACATTACTGACCTTCAAAATGTATCAAAATCATCAGTACTTTCCCTTTGTAGAAAAAAGAATATTTCATTCAGTACTTTTGTGTGAGTGAGAAACTGAGCACCTCAGCTATTCACACGCACACACAGATACACACACACACAATATGGAAAGGAATCAATATGCCTTCTCTCACAGAGGAGTTATCAATGGTCTTCACAGGACATGACACCATAGTTTCTACACTTTATGTGTTTCCAAATTCTTTAGAAATTTCCTCTACCTTTGTAGATGGAAATTAAAGCAGTAGCTCTTTATCATTTGCAATAGCATTAAGTATCTAGAATAGAAATATCTAGCCAGAAATAATTGTAGACAGGAACACATTGTTGGCGCGCATAAGAAATTTCTAGTTTAGTTATAGAAAATCTTGAAATAGACAGTTTTCTTGTTCTTCCAAAGCTAGCAGTGAATAGGGAAACAGTCACAAGGAAACAGAAATCTTGTCCATAAAACAGGATGAAACAGGTATTAAAAAATGTTAAAAGGATACATGATATTTATTGCTTATTAACAGGCTGTTGATTATTGATGTTGTTTAGTCACCAAATCATGTCCAATTCTTTTGCAACACCAGGGATGGGGATCTTCCAGGCAAGACTACTTGGAGTGCATTGCCATCTCCTTTCTCCAGGGGATCTTCCTGACCAGGGATTGAACCTGCATCTCCTGTATTACAGGCAGATTCTTTATCAGTGAGCCACTAGGAAACCCAAATCTATACTATTTCTAACTCCAATAGAAATTCTGTAAAAGTAAGGTTTATATTTATATACCAGAAAATTAAACGTAAGGGAAATATTCAATAGATATTCTGATGGTCAACAGAAATATCTTACTAAAAAAAAGTTCCTAAAAAACAATTACTTGAAATTGTATACCTCAGAGAAATAAAAATTAATAAATATATCTCAAAATACAAGCAAGAAAAGAATTAATGATTAAGTTTTTCATGTCAAAAGGCTTTATTTAATAACGAAAGAGTATGAAGAGTAACAAATATGTCACTTTTTCATAATACATGATGGGTTCCCATTATTTCAGAAAAATCCACACAGTTATTTCTTTCAAAAACTATCATCAAGCTGCTTAAACCAAAAGTAAATTTAATATACAATCTTCTTGGGCCTAGTCTCCAATGCATTAAATGATTCATAGAAATTATAACTTGGTATATAGTTCTTAACAGTAGTTTCACCTTTTAAAAGCAAATAGAAATGGAACTGATAAAACATACCTGGAAATAAATGTCAAGAGACATTGTTAGAATCTTAGTAAGGTATTTGATTCATATTTTCCCAAAATATAGGAAATTCTGAATGTACAAGCATATGTCCACTCATACGCAGCTTTCACCTCTTTGAAAATGTAATAGAAACAGTTAAAGGACTAAAAACAAGGGTGTGATATATCCTACAATGTAGTTAGCTCTTTGTATAAATTCCCCAAAGCTTACCTAAAAAAGCACCACAAAGCAATTGACTTAAATATAAGTCAAAATAGAAATATATTATCTCACAGTTTTAAGGACTAGGGGCCTCCCAGATGACTCAGTGGGTCCCACTCCAATGTATCCTGATTTTAACAGATTATGTCTGCAACAAACCTACTCCCACATAAGAGCACATTCCGAGGTACTGGTGGTGTGGACTTCAACATATCGTTTTGGGAGGAGGAGACACAATTCAACCCACAATACCCTCACAATAGAAAGTATTGGTATAACATAGCATTCAGCTCAGTTCAGTTCAGTCGCTCAGTCGTGTCCAACTCTTTGGATCTTATAAATTACTGCCATTTCCTTCTCTTGATTTGCAATCGCTTTTTACTTTTCCTTTAAAGCATGTTATTTTTTTTTTAAGATATTTTTATGTGGGTCATTTTTTTTGTCTTTACTGAATTTGTTATGATGTTGTTTCTCTGTTATGTCTTGGTTTTTTGACCACAAGGTATGTAGAACCTTAGCCCCCTGATCAGGGATCAAACTCGTACTCTCTGCATTGGAAAGGGAAGTCTTAACTACTGGACAACCAGGGAAATCTCACAGTGCTTTTTAGATCATAAGACTTACTATTAGATTTATGGCCCTACCGTCAAGGATTAAAAATGGATTCCAATGACCAAAAAGCAGGATGGACTAGAGATCCAAAGAATACAAAGGATGGACTACAGTCTTTTCTGACAGTCTCCTGTAATCAGACAGAAATGCATTAAATCATACACTCTTTAAAAACATGTTGGCAGTGTTTCCAGTTGTCATGGGCAAATAGCAATTACCCTATACAGATGGACATGAATGACATCAACAATTATCTTGAGGAAATTCCTAATTCTAATAGCAATGATTATAACTTCATATTTTACTAAGAAATATCATTTTCCCCCTATGTTTCAAATAGATTTTAAGACTATTGCTTCATGAGTGTGCAGATAGCCATAAACATCTTGCATAATTCAATCTGTCCTACCAAAGGCATTCTAGTTATATTTAAGCAATGTAACTTTTTCCTCAAAACTTTCATCATGTATCCCCATCAGATTTTCTATAACACTGTACCAAAAGAGGAAACACAAATAACTTCCAGCCTATCATAAAATAAAAAATGTGCTCATTGATCCATTGGCCCTTTCTTTCTCATCCATGAGGATCTCCCAAATTCCAGGCATTGTGATAGGCCCTGAATGTAAACAGTCTCCAAGCCTGGCAATAAAGCTAGGCTATGGTGGTACATATGCTAAGTCCTAACTAGACCATCAAGCGTCCCATATATTTATTGAATATACAGTGAGTCCTTTGTATTAGAATTTAGAGAAGAATGCAAAGGACATTGCAAAATACATATTTTGCAAATTACATTTTGATTAGGTTTCCCAACAGTGATGGTAATGTAATTTTCTTTTGGATTTCAAGGGAAGCTTTGGATTGCTTTTGCAAGTGTTCATTTGAAGAAACAAATATGCAGTCATATTTCCAACAGCTTAATGGCAATCACCTGTATGTCCTGCCAATACCACAAATTAAACAACTGAATGCATCATCTTCATTCTGTGACTATACTTATATTTGCTGCTGATTTTTCTTGTTAACATCATCAATTTTCCATCACCCAGGCTCAAAAATCAATTTTTTTTCTTTTTTTATAAAAAAAGTTCCCTTTATGAGGCCTCTCATTCACTTTCTCATTTTAATGCCACAATATTTTTCTATCTACTCCCTCTTTATTTTCACAGACACCACACTCGTTACCTCTTTTGAAACAATAGCTTTCCAAATTATCTTTCAACTTGCTTTTCCAGCATATTTATCTCACTGAAGCACAAATTTGATCATGATGTTCACTTAAATATAAAATCTGTTATTTCTTCCATTGGTCCATAGAATAAAGGCCAAAAGCCTCTGTGAAACATTTGATATTTTCCACAATTGGTCTCCTATTTCTTTCCTATTTCCTACCTCCCTATTGTTCTCGTACCCAGAACACTAGTTTCAAGCCAAAATAATTGCTGTTAATCTGAACATTCTCAATTCAGGACATTATTAGTTGCTCAGGGAGAATGCCTTTATATCATATGTACTTTTTTAAATTCAATCATAACAAATACTCTATTTAACTATATAAAGTGAGAGACTGAGCTTATTTACTGTAGTCAAATGGTACACATTCAAATCCTTCAAAACCTATTCAGTTCAGTTCAGTTTGGTCGCTCAGTCGTGTCCGACTCTGCAACCCCATGAACCGCAGCACTCCAGACCTCCCTGTCCATCACCAACTCCCAGAGATTACCCAAACTCATGTCCATTGAGTCAATGATGCCATCTAACTATCTCATCCTCTGTCATCCCCTTCTCCTTCTGCCTTCAATCTTTCCCAGCGTCAGGGTCTTTTCAAATGAGTCAGCTCTTCTCATCAGGTGGCCAAAGTATTGGAGTTTCAGCTTCAGTATCATTCTTTCCAAAGAACACCCAGGACTGATCTCCTTTAGGATGGACTAGTTGAACTTGTTTAAATACCTCTAAGACATCCCATAAATATAATATTTTTAAAAATCTGCAAATTGATGATTATATGCAAATTTTGTTTCCATTATTAACAGGGAAAAAGCATAAATGTGGAATTCATTATTTAAAAACTAATATGTTCTTCTTTATATAATGTAAATTATTCAAATCTGTAATCACTTTATTCTGAAGTATTCCATAACAAAATTCTTCAAAAAAGTAAACCACAATTTGTTAACAATTTTGTTTCCAATTATTATTTTGCTCATATAACTCTGTTTACTAGTTGATATATATTCATATTCATGTGTAATATGATCACAAGAGATATGAATACTTAGTGTGAAGTAAGAAGAAAAATTAAATATTCTGTTATATGCTGGTAAAAAAAGTTACAGATTAGCTTTGCTGCAACTGGAATTATTACTATTCCAAAAAAAAGTTGTACAAATATGGAAATGAAAATAGTCAAATTCAAATTTAGTTCCATGTTAGTATAATTCTTTCAAATCAATAATTTTGTTTCCATTGTTTCATTTTTAATGATATTAGAAACTTTCTTGACATCTTTGTTAATTAAAGATAAGGATTTAGTAATAGTTTTGTTTGACTAAGTTATATTAATATAGAAAAAAGGTATGTTCTATATGTGACATTATAGAATGAGAAAAATAAGGATTTTTCACTGAAAAAAAACTTTGAGACATCTACTCAAAGTGGCAGATAATTGTACTTTAACATATGTCCCATGTCCCAAATACATAGTAATAATTGATAAATTTTTAAAAACATTTGTTTGGCCTCAAAACCAAGATAACATTTCTATAAACCAGAATCTCAAGAGGAATCAGGACAGAAGCCCAAGGTGGCTGAACTCCTGGATGGAACAGACACAGTGACAGTTTCTGTTCAGGCTATTGGTTCAGGCAATAGTCCAGAAGCAAATGGGAAGCCCAGAAACAGAGCCAGGCATATAGAGAAACAGGATACATGATATGATGACCACACTTGTCATTTGGTTCAGAAAGAAATGTCCCAGCTTACAGTTGTTGTCCTGGTGTTTCATCTGGCTTAGGAAAAATCTTGTTTATTTGCTTTTTTCATGTCTTAATAATTCCCAATATTTGCAGTAAATTAAGTAAGGATGTGATATCTGTTTTCCTTTCAGAATCTTCCACAGTCAGTCTAGTGTTGTGTGAGATGCATGTGAAATGAATTGAGTTAAGTAGCTTTGCCTAATTCTTCCCTAATACCATGTAACTGATAACACATATTAGGAAAATATATGTGAAAACACACAGGGGATTTACTAATAAGTGTGCTCTGAGAACAGTAGCTAAAGGCTCTTCACAACCTCTAGACATGATAAGAGAATTATTTGCTGCTGGGTGCTTTTGCAAGCCATGTATATACCAGCCTGCTTTGTCATATCTTATGATTTGCCCTAGACGATAGATCACACTATCAGACTGCCAGTTGGTGAACTGTGCTTTGGCCTGAAAGATGTGCAGTGTTGCCAGCTGATGTGGTCCCTGTGTGTTTTGGGAAACCATAGCATGTATTTGCAAGATATAGAGATATACAAGGCATGCATCCCGTACTTGGAGTGCGTTGTCATTTATTGTATGATGGCAGCATATAACTTTTATTTTTTGTAAATAATCCCTTTTGATGACAATGAGTTCAAAACTATGAACGTTTATGCATAAGGGAATATTAAATTAGAATTTATGTATCCCGAAAGGTTGATGATAAATATACAACTTCCACAAAATATTTATGGCTATATGTTATTCACCATACAGCCCTAAGAATATTATAACTACATGAAAACAAAAACACATAAATTTGCCATAGAATCAGCAACATTTTTTCCAAGTTAGAAGTTATATTAAGAAGACCATGCTGAAGACTACAGTTTAATGAAGAAGCCACAAGAAGTATGTTTTTAAACCTCCCTGTGAAACATGACTTTTCATTTAGATCAAATGGTTGTTCTTACATTAAGTTCACTCATCTTCAAGTTTTCTTCCATGCAATTGAAAAGTTAATCAATTTCTATTAGCATTAGGTCTAATATTAAAATAATTTTACAGTTTAATGTTCTTATTTGTATATGTGCTATTAAATACTTCAAATAAAAGATATGTTACTTCCAAAATTGGATTTTTTTTAAACAAATTCATGTAATAAAACTAGAAATGTCAGAAGCTCATTAGGCTATACCTTAAGCATGTAAAATTAATTATGAATTCTGTGATAATTTGAGATTGTTGGATGACATCACTGATTCAATGGACATGAATTTGGGTGAACTCCAGGAGATGGTGAGGGACAGAGAGGCCTGGCATGCTGCAGTCCATGAAGTCAAGAAATCAGAAACAACTTGGCAACTGAACAACAGCATAAATTTAGTTTAAAAGTTCAAAAGGAATGATCATCATTTTTTAGTGGTAATACAAATTTTGGTGGAGAATATTTATGTGGAAACGTGTAGAATTTATGTAGAAATTTTATACACAATTTGAAAACACTTGTAGACCAATATGAAGGACACATCAGATCACATTTTACTCATCTTTATAACATAATTAGAAAATAACAAATATTAAAAATTTCAACAAATAGTAAGGGAACACAGAAAAGGAAGGTCTCTTGAAGCAAAATAAAACAATGAGGAAATCACAGAGTCATATTGTTTTCATCACTTTGTGAAAATGAATATCTAGAAGCATGAACCAAAGAAAGAAATCATGACCCAATACTTCTTTCTGAAAGTACAATCATGTGCTACTTTTATTTTTAAAGTGAACAAGATAAAAGCATTGCATTGATTCCAAATTTTCACTTGTAAGTTGTAAAATAATTATAATGCTCCCCATTAAAAAAATGAAAGTCAACTAGTAAATCATGCCTACAAAGGAAGTAAAAACTGTAATTTAATATTTCAAAATCACATTAGAGAACATAAAAAATGTAGAAACTATAAAATAAAATAATATTATAGGTTAGAACATCTGATAGAAGTTAATGGAGTAACACATTTTAAATGCTGAAGAAAATAAAATAGGGTCAGCACATTTTATAACCAAGCCAAGCTGGTCTTTAAGTATAACCTCAGACAGCTTGTTATGAAATGCAAGAGTTTGTGGACTATTGTTCCCATGAGTCCTTACCAGGGAATACAAAGAGAATGAGCTTCAAACAACCAGAAAATCTAGGGGTCATCGACATAAAGGCTAATGGAAAAAACAAAAACAAAAAAGATCAATAGAACCTTAAGGCTGGTCCTACCATTAATATAGTCATTTGAATGCCATCATCAATTCCAACACTGAACTCATCATCACCTGGATTTTAGAATGTCATCAAATAGTCAAAATCTTTTGAAAGACATAAAAAGCTAAGCTATAAAAATATACATAATTATTTTTAAATGAAAATATCTGAATAAAACAGGTACTCACATAAGCCTCACCTGTCTATCTATTGCCAACTGAAAGTATTGTAATAAACATATGCCTAGAACTGATAATAAATTCTCAATAGTGTTTTCACTTTCCTGGAACTAAAATACTTCCAATAGGAAACATACAGTTAGTATTAGATACTATCTGTTAATATATTTAACATCTTATTATGACCTATACTAGAAAATAATTTATATATATATATATAACTGAATCACTTTGCTGTATACCTGAAACTAATACAATATTATAAATCAACTATACTTCAATAAATAAAGTAACGTTTGTTTAATCATCCCCAAAAAAAAAATTAGCTTGGAAGAAAAAAAAATTGCTGACATTTAGAAAATATTTGAGAACTAGACGATATATACTAAAATAGATAATTTTAAATAAAAATGTTTCCTTGTAGAATGATATACTCTTCAATTTCCAAATATAGGAATAAAAAGCCTTATCCTAGAGAAGGGATCAAAGACTGTGTGGTCACACAGACTTAGACCACTTCCCTCACTTACTAGATCAAGCACAGGGCATGCAAGCTATTATTTAATCATTCTTATCTTCATTACTTATCTTCATCGTTTGTAAAATGGGTAAATCACTTATGTTACCAAGTAGAGTTATTATGAAGATTAAAGTAGCTAATATGTGAAAAGGGTTTAACCAATCCTGAACTTATAACAGGCACTCAGTAAAATTTAATCATTTTGCTTTCTTTTTGTTTTAACCCTAAAATGTTTACCAAAGTATAATTCCAAAAAATTATAAACATAACTCTCATGTAAATAATAAATGAACAGGTGCCAAAATTTTTAGGCTGCCTATTAAGTAATGAAGCCTTCAGTAAGATATTAAAAAGACTAGCTCAAAAATGTATTTGAAAAACAGATGTATATATAGGCAGCCAAGAATATTGAAATGAATTTAACTTGTGAATTAATGCAAAACTTGTTAAAATAAAATTTTTTAAATGTGATATTGTTAATGTTTGATAACAAAAAATAATATTTGGAGTTTTTAGAGGCTGATAATCATTTCTCTACCAGACAAAATTTATTTGCATTACTATGGACAAGAATTCTTTCCATCGCTATTAGTTTTCTACTCTATCCCTATTGAGTTATAGAATAGCTTAGTCAATAGACAGTTTATCAAATGTGTACACTTCTTTACAGAATAAATAATAATAAAATAGTTCCCATAATGTGCCATTAGAAATGCCTAGTTTTCCACTGAAAGGACACTCAATAATCTCTTTAGCAAATTTCCAAACCTGGGCATGCTGTAAACTATAAAGCTTTGGTTTATAATCCTCTAACTCACTTTTTGAACAAGTGATTCCTCAGCTACCATTCTCTCTACAATAAACAAAACAAGCTTTTAATAGTTTAGGTTAACGATTGATATTTATTTCTTAAAGTGTTTTCTCATACATTTATATTTTCCTCTTTCTATGTCTTCCTTGTCTGTTTGGATGGTGCATCTCCTGCAGCGATTAAGAACACTTGCTCCAGATGTAATTCTGGCTCCTCTCCAACTAGCTGTATGATCATAGGCAAGTCCTCACGGCTCTCTAAAGAAAGTCATGTCCCTACTCAATAAAGGGTTATTGTAAAGGTTCAATAAGGTAAGACATGCAAAGTTTTAGAATCATTCTTGGTACACAGTAATCATTCAGTAAATGTTGTTTTTATTTCATCTATATTTCCTAGAGAGATGGGGACAGCATTCATTGAGCCTTTGGTTGTAGAGCTGCCACCAAAAGAAAATGGGAAGATAAACAAGAACAAATAGTTCCTGAACATTGATAATAATGATACATGTGACGACAAAGTAAACTTTAGGGAATGAATCAAGATTTGGGTTCAAAAATCAAAAAGAGGCACATTTATTATTTTTAGGTTAGTGATTTTCTTTCCTCAATTAAGTGGCTCCATACATTTCCACTTGGAAGATTCAGTTATAAAACAGAGCTAGAGTTACACAAAGCAAAGGTTTTGCCTCACAAATAATACCTCACAAAATTTAGCCATATCGGTTATATTTACAGTTTATTGATTTATGGAATAAAAAATAACTCTTACTCAAGTTCGTGACTCAAGTACTTTATTCTGGTTTTAAAGAAAATCAGTTTAAATATCTCACTGCCCTACAAGTTAAGGATGTTCAAGCATGGAACAGACTGCTTTAGAAGATAATGAGGCCCTAATCCTTTAAGTGACAATTGGTACAGAATGAATTTACTAAAACACTATAAAGTTATGTGTATTTCTGTGATCTGAAACACTCTGCTATAGCATAGAACCCCTGGATAATATAGATCGAACTCAGACCACTGGGTTTTCATTTCTTTTGGTATTTTTGTTTGGTATTATTCTACTTCCCTTTTCCTTTTGAAAGTTAGGATTAGGAAAAAAAAATAATAATAACAGTCTGATGCAACTTGATGTCTTTGAGAACAGTTAGATTTATATCCTATGAAATCTTATTAGCCTTATTTCAACTAAAATGTTTTATGATTATTAAAGTTGAATGTTTCCAAAATAATGTTTTTTATCCTTAAAAAAAAAAGACATACAAAACTTTGACAAAAACACACTCAGGCTGAAAGATGACTCATATACTTAACAAAAGTCTCTATTTATTCTCTAACTAGGAAATGTACAAACATAGAACACATCTTATGTGGGGGACTAAATTTCTATGTTTGAAGCCATAAAATTACCAACCAATAGCCAAAATTTAGGGTCTCATAAATTAACTGAGCCATATCATATACTGTTTGAATTACAGTTCTCTAATATTTTACTACATAATTAAGCTGAAAATATGTAGTATATATATAATTCCATGGTTTGGAATTTAACTACAAGCTAAGAAAGATTTTACACTATATATTATTTAAGTAACCACATTTATTTTGGAAAATAGTTGTGTTTTAGATAAAAAAGGAAAAGAAACACAGAGCAAGCTTAACATAGGGCAAAGTTTGACTTATTTTGAACACTACATATTATAGAAGATTGAAATATATTATGAACAAAATTTGTTAGACATTGGAAAAGTAGAAATTACAGAAAAATATATTACAAAAAATACGTTTCATTGTGCTATCATTTAACCAGGAAAGCTACTGAAATTCTTAATTCATTGACATAATCTACAACTTTTTGCACTCAGAGCAGCAATATAGTGTGAAAGCTGGCTCATAATTTGAATTGAATGGGTATTCAAGTATCAGATTGGGACAACTTGATGATACAAGTATGGCCTTACAAATCTAAAAGAAGGAAAATTAGAATGAAGATAGATCTTAACGGTCTTTAAATGTAGATTTCTAAAGCTACATTTTCCAATTCTTTGTCTTCTCTGAGATTCCATAAAAAGATTTCAAAAGCCATTGTGGACTAACATAAAAAATGTACCACTGTGCTTGAGATTTCTTAAGAATATTATCTGCTTAGAAGATAGAATCAGATACTAGTTCGGTGAATCTGCACCTAGTCACTTTTCTAAAACAGCAGACTTTTGGCTTTGTACTACCTGACAATTTCTTTGTCCAAGCCACACTAAAAATAGGTCTTTATATAATGGAAATGTTGAGACATTAACTATAGCAATGTGAATAAGCATGGCTATAATAAGGAATTCTCATCAACTCTTGCTTTATGTTGTATTAACATATGAAAAAGCGATTTAAACGTTAAAATTAATACATCATGAAACAATGGTAATGCTTCATACAAAATATAGTTTTATTTGAATCACAACTACTCACAATAGCTATGAATATCCCCATTCAAATTGCTATCATGAATATTGCATAAAATGAGAAGAATAAACTAAAAGTAGAATTAGAATACTGCTTTATAAATTATACTATGTCAAACTAACAAATGGTAGGCATGTCATATTGAGCAACTAAATGTCTAAATGATCATTCAGCACTCATAGTGTAGGGAGAAAAAAACATTGGCTTTGTTGCTTCTAAGGCAGTTGCTCGATTTTTCATACTGTCATTCTGCTCTATTAGCAAAGCCTAACACAATTAGGTATGAATATGCAGTAATAACATGCAAATTGTTCCCTCACAATTGCCCTAAGGCAGCAGTCTCAGCCTTTCTAAGCTTGATTCCTTCTACATCATTACAGGCTTGGCATAATTCATCAGAATAAAAAATACCTCTGCCTTATTGCATGTGGCCAGCTAGTAAAATCATCAGTAGTTCTTAACCACTCTGCCTCGATGGGTTTGTTAGTGATGCTGTCCCCAGCTCCCTGCCACTCCTGCACTTGTACATGCTTCCCTTGGGTAATGTTAGACACTACATTTGAGCCTGCCAGAACAATTAACCCTACTGTTAATTAGAATGAAATGTCAGGCGCACAGATGGTACAAGCTGGCACCCTGCCATCCCGCCAACTGCTGCTGAAAACAGCTACCCCACTGCTGACAGCTGCTCAGCCATATCCCAAACCAGCAGATGTCAAAACTTTCCAGCTGAGGGAGGTTAAAAAAAGCAAAGAGGAGGGGCTTTTCATCCCAGCAGTGATGATGACTGTTTTACTGCTATTGTATCTATTACCTGTTGTCATACTGTACCAATCAAGAGGAAGCCTGCAAGCAGCAAGACACAAATTTAAAATAATGATACTAATAATCATAACATAAATAAACATAATATGGCTATAATTCAATGCAAGTATAAAATAGGCACAGACAACAAACAAAATCTCAGAAATTTTCACTAAGCTCCCCATATGCTGAGCGGCATGTTTTCATGTATGTCTTCAAGAGAAAAAAAAAAATCTTTGAGCATTCCCAAATCAGATCATTAAAAAGGCCACAAAATGTTGCCTATGTAATCTTCAGCCAAATTTCACTTTGTTTTCAGAATTCATGCTTAGAGATGATATTATTACTTTTTCCTGGTGCCTTTTGTTGCTCATAGTCTATAACCATAACTACAAGATGATAATTTATGTTTCCCTTTCTCCTCATACACACGCAGGTCATCACCAAATAGAGACAACAAAATGGTATCCATGAAGAACATCAAAAGCCAAAATAAAGTCTAATTGGACAATGAAATACAACTGGATATCATTTTTGTTGGAAAAAGTCTTCAGAATTCTGACTTAAATACTGTGTTAATTTTGTGGCTCAAAAAAATGGTGCTCTTATTATGAATTAGTTGGAAATTGAAGTAATTTCTAAACCCAAGAGGAATGAATCATAAATCCCCTACTACTTAAGGTATGACTTTAGAAAACAACGATTTTGTCCCTGATTATTATTAAATATGGAAAGTGTAGAAGTGTGAATGTAGTCTCCCTTCAATTGCGCTATTTTGAGTCATTCTCTTTAACAGCATGAATGCAAGTGGATATTATGACTTAAATGCCAGAGGAAATATGTCATAAAATTTAAAGTTCATGTTTCTGCTATTTCCACTTCAGACATCACTTATTCATAAATTATTCATTCAGTATTACCTAAGTACACACATATAAAAAAGAAAATGCAATGTAAAAGACTTTTGAGTATTCAAAAGGAGTTAAAAATCACACACATGTCAACCATTCCTTTTAATTAGGCAAAAACAATCATGATACTAATAGCTATATGGACCAAGCATTAGGGTTTTTCTCTCACACATAATTTAAATTAACTTATATCGTGGGGAGATTTGTCAAAAAATATGTACTGGTTCAGGTACATTAAAAAGACTTCTTAAAAAGCTGAAGAACTGACTTGGAAACTACAGAAACAACTTAGGGAACTAGGTGGCAGAAATAATCGACAATCTAAGATATTAAGATGAATCTTCTCAAGCCAGGTTTTTAATTTTCTTTTATTCTAATAATTTAAAGTTTAATTGGCCTATTTGCTTCACATGTCTAAGCCAGGTATGTGCAGTGCAATTTAATTAATGATTCCAACAACACTGAAACAAATTTTTAGGTGATTGCTTCCCAGACGGCTCAGTGGTAAAGAACCTGCCTGCCAATGCAGGAGACATAGGAGATGCATGTTCAATCCCTGGGTTGGGAATATCCCCAAGAGGGGGAAATGGCAACTCACTCTAGTATTCTTGCCTGGAGAATCCCATGGACAGAGGAGCCTGGCGGGCTACAGTCAATGGGGCTGCAAAGAATCAGACACGACTGAACAACTGAGCACACACACATACACGCACCAAAAACAAGCAAGTAGATGCAATGTCTCAAACACAATAATGACAAAGAATGATCATAATATTGTGTGAAGTCTCTGCTAAAGGATACCACAAAGGGATCTGAAGCAAGCTTGTTGTTTAGTAGCTAATTTGTAGCCGACTCTTGAGATTTCATGGACTATAGGCTGCCAGGCTCCTTCTGTCCATGGGATTTCCCAGGCTAAACACTGGAGTGGGTTGCTATTTCCTTCTCCAAGGGATCGTCCCCTACCCAGGGACTGAACCCTCACCTCCTGCATGTCAGGTAGATTCTTTACAACTGAGCCATTGCAGACGCCCCCAACTAAAGACATGAGTATAAGTAAGGAAATGAATAAGTATTCCAAGTATAAAGCTGAGAATAAATAAGAAGCCTGGATGATTTGAGCACTGAATGTCTCGCTAGAACAAATCATTCATAATGACAGTGACAACTATCTCTGTTCTTACTTCTAATTTCTTCTATGAAGCAGTACATTTTATAAAATATTTTATAAAATACTTTCTCAGCTAGATTCTTGTGTTAGAGTCCTGCGGCATGGTATATAGATGTATTAATGTCAATATATGAAAAGACTTTGTTGCTAGCCCATATGAAGAATTTGATATTCATCAGACACAGGTTTCGGAAAAGTTAGAATTCTTTATTCAGCTGACAATGTTTTTTAAACAGCATTATAAATGAAGTCTTTTAAATATAATTTCCTACTTTATCATTTTATTCCAAAAACATTATTTGAGCAACTACAATTGAGATATACCCCACCTTCAAACAACTCAGAATCTATTAATAAAATGGAGAAAAAATCATGTGTGCAGGTGTAAAAATTGTTGATAATTTTTAGAACAAAGGTGGGGTGAAGTATAATATGGACAGAAGAATGTAGTGGTGAGATCCTTAGTGGTAAGCCATTAAGAAAAGCTCTTGAGATGATGTATGCATTGAGACATTGTATTTGAAAATGTCTGTTTGAGAAATTCACAAAATATCACTTAGCATGCAAAAGAAAACAATAAAAGTATTTATGAATTAAAAGAAACATAAAACCTCATTAGAAACAAATATGCTCCTAAAATGCACAAATATATATTAAATATACATTAAACAAAACCATAAAGTGTTTATGGCTCCTTTTTGTAAAATGTCTCTCTGAAAGTAGCATATTAAAATTAACATGCTACTAAATTCATTGTAGCTGTTCAGCTGGAAAAATGTCTCAATTTCAGTTACATTTTGAGTTTTGGAATGACTTATTAAAGATATACGTTATGTAGGATCCTGCTAATTGCAACAACACAGATGGTCCTTAAGGGTATTAATGCTAAATGAAATAAGTTAGATGGAGAAAGATAAATACCACATGATTTCAGTCCTATGTAGAATATAATAAAACAAAGAAACAAAAAATGAATAATATACAATACATAATATTAAAATGATCTTTAACTTGTGGCAGTCTTCTGTGGAGAAGTTTCAGTACTGGAAAATGAGATAGATATTAAACTGAAACTCTTGCTGTTGTTGTTCAGTCGCTAAGTAGAGTCTGACCCTTTGCAACCCCGTGGACTGCAGCATGCCAGGGTTTCCTGTCCTTCACTATCTCCTGGAGTTTGCCCAAACTTATGTCCACTGAGACAGTGATGCTATCCAACCATCTCATCCTCTGCTGCCCCCTTCTAGTCTTGTGTCCAAAATTGTTTTAAATATTTTTCTAATTCAAAAAGTGACAATAACATTTGTCCCATTCAAAATTAAAGTATATGTAGTTACATACAAAATCGCATAATTTTACTTTGCTTATTAGACTGTTAAATAAAGTTAATAATATTCTGTCTATATATATTTAACTGTCTAGAAAATCATAATTACAATGTGGCAATTCTTTGTTTTGTGCCACTGATTTAAAATAATTCACAAAAGTTTACTTTGAACATAAATATTATTAGACAAGATGTTGAACATTCGTATAATTCACAAGCAGAGAGTAAATTCAAGTCATATCATTCAATCTCAATCATAAATAAGATAAAATATATTTTTTTAGAGCTCTTATTTTGGTCCTTTTTCTATTATTTAACTCTCTTTTACAGATAAGGGTTTCTTCTTATTATCTACACACAGACTGCAATTTTAAATTTTCATCTTCCATACCCTACCAATATGAAATTTGTATTTTTCCAAGATTTAAATATGCAAATAAAATGTATTATTTATAAGAATTAATAATAAAACCTTAAATTTGTACAGTGTTTTGGAGTTTGTCCATTGCTTTCACATATGGCATGTTATGTACGCTTTAAATGCTACAATACAATAGATGCTATCATCTTCACTTTTTGATGAGTTTCTCTGGATTAGGAACTAATCAATAGCAGAGCTAAAACCAACCCAAGGTCACAACCCATGTCTAATGCTGTTTCCAACTTGACGTCATCTACACGGCATCCACCTACATAGCCTTCCACCGCCCAGTCACATGACTTGGATAATCCACCAGGGTAGTGCAACAGTATTACTGCCCTCCCTGAGCTCAGTTGGTAGAGAATCCACCTGCAAATCAGGAGACCCCGGTTTGACTCTTGGGTCGCGAAGATCCCCTGGAGAAGAGATAAGCTACCCACTCCAGTATTCTTGGGCTTCTCTTGTGGCTTACCTGGTAAAGAATCTGCCTGCAATGTCAGAGACCTGGGTTCAATCCCTGGGTTGGGAAGATTACCTGGAGAAGGGAAGGGTTACCCTCTCCAGTATCCTGGCCTAGAGAATTCCATGAACTGTATAGTCCACGCAGTCGCAAAGAGTGGGACAGGACAGAGAGACTTTCACTTGCATACTTTCACTTAAGGTCAGGTAGCTACTGAGTTATTAATGGGGATTCTGAGCCCCATCCTTTGGCTCCAGAGCTCCTTGGATCAAACCACCAACCAGAGTCGGACACAACTAAGCAACTTCCACTTTTCACTTTTTTTTTTTTTGTCAGTTGAGCCTTGTTTCATTTATTAGAATCAAATGAGAGAGACTAGCAGTCAGAGAAGCAAAACACCCAGTCATCTGTTTTATTCAGCAACTGTGATTGAAAGTCAAAGACCTCAAGACGGCCTGGAAAAATGAACCAGGGATGTTTAGAGAACAGTTGTGAAAAGATCATAGGGCAGGCCTTAAATATTTAAACAGAAATAAGCTTCTGCCCCTTGAAGACTTAATAGTGCAAAATGACAAATTCTCCATCAGAATAAACACATTTAGATAGACAGAGATGTCTATTTTAAAAAATAAGAATTGACAGATAAAATAAAACATCTTGTTTACACAAATCTTTCCTCTCCAGACTAGGAATAATTGGTTGAGAGACAGGAGGAGAGCAAGAGAGAGGCTGAAATAAAAAAAGAAAAACAGATGTAGATATATGAGGATAGGGAGAGGAAATTTAGGGAACTGGTGGTGGTCATCAAGTAGCATTAAAAAAAAAAAAAAAAAACAAGAATACAGTAAGTACATTAGTTCTGATTCTAAGAACAGTCCCAGGCAGCTCCCATGGACGTGATTCTCTCTCTACCCAAAACATTCTTCCCCCAATACACCTAAATTTCATTTTTATTTATTTCATAAGTACAGTATTTTTTTTTGGCATTGTTTTAATTCCATTAGGGGATTATTCTCTTTAAAAAATGTTTTTTTCAACAACTTGAATATCCCCATTTTAACAGGGTTAAAGTACTATCAATAGTGAAATCATAGAACATAATGAAATAAATTTTAAAACTTTATTGTTTAGCTCCAAACCTCCATTTTAAACATGATTTACTGACTTTGGAAGTTGAAACTATACTTAAAAATCACAATGCTCAACAAAATCACAACTAAATACTCCAAATTTTCTCCTGAGTTTCCATGTAAAGATGCATGTGTCCATGCTAAGTCCTTCAGACGTGTTCATATCTTTGTGCCCCTATGGACTATAGCCCGCCTGGCTCCTCTGTCCATGGGATTCTCCAGGCAAGAATACTGGAGTGGCTTGCCATGCCCTCCTCGAGGGGATCTTCCCCACCCAGGGAACAAACCGGAGTCTCCTGCAACTCCTGTGTTTCAGGCTGATTCTTTACTACTGAGCTAACAGGGAAGCCCTCATGTAAGGATAACAACCATAATCACAATAACATTCTTGAGTGTCACCTGGAGCTGCCAATGCTCTGAGCTTATTCCACATATTATAACATTAAGAAGTAAAACCTGGGCAAGTTTTCTCATCCTGTGTTGGGCATAGGCATGAGGAGATTTAAACTCTGTTTCAGGAAATAAACAGATGAATCAGAGAATGGATTGATTCTAGTTTCAATGAGAGGAGGTCCACACTTATTTTTGTTAGATATTGGGATTTTGCCTAAGATTTAAGAGCATTTCTTACAAGTTTCCTTTTAATGTATCTGTCAGTGCCATTCATCCCTACCCTCTGCCACCAAGGAAATCTAGTAAACTGCACTTTTTCTACATGATAAAATATTATTAGATTCTGTGGCTTGAAATCAGTGTTCCATAAAGATTCTCATTATATGTTAGACGTTCTCAACAACCTGTAATATTATATACATATCTCATCTTTAAAAAATCACTTCAAACCTCTATTACATATTACTTTATAAAATTCACAATGATTCCAAGTATTTGAAAGCAGTCGAAAGGAGTCATCTATAATGCATATTTGTGCTAATTTAGACCACTGCCTCCATCCAGCTAGTTAGTGTGGATTTAGTAGTTCACCGTCTTCTAGAACAGGCAGATTGATGATGCTTTTCATCCTCTCCAGTGTGGTCACTTTCTATGCCCACCTGACAAAATTCTCTCTAGCCACTGAAGTTCAGTTTGAATGCCACCTCCCTTATAAAACCTTCCTAAGTTACCCTGCTAGAAGTAATTGCCCCTCTTTAAAGTTCATATGTGATTTAATTGAGATGCTCAAAGATTTATTTGAGATTAGGGATTAGAACATATCATTTGAAATTAGAATTATTTACATGCACATCTTCCCTTTCTTCCTAGATGAGATATAGATTTGGACCAGAAATACAATACTCTTTACCAAAGATGCAAGAATAGTGCCTGGCATAAACTCTCAATAAATATGTGCTTATTTTTGAATAAATGAATGCACAAATGATGAGCAGAAGCCTATGGGGAATGTGAGGAAAGAAAAAATAAGAAAGATAGATCCTGAATGGGATGGAGAAAATGCCTTGAGTTTCTGTTTCATATTCAATGCCTAAAGTCAATCATAATCAGTCACTAAAGATTTTATTCCCAAACTCAAATTTTCATGTTCAGTGACTACCTATACTTGGATAATCATAGTATACAGGTAAACAAAAAGCTGACAGCAAAGTCTTTAGAGAAGTATCCAAAGATGATATATGCTGGTCCCACTAGTTGGCACCATCTAGAAGCTCTTGGCACTTCCCTGGTGGCTTAAACAGTAAAGAAATCACCTGTCAGTGAAGGAGAAACAACAGATGTCGGTTCGATCCCTGGCTGGGGAAGATCCCCCAGAGTAGGAAATGAAAACTCACTTCAGTATTCTTGCCTGGAGAATTCCATGGACAGAGAGCCTGGTGGGCTACAGTCCATGAGGTCTCAAAGAGTCGGACACAACTGGGCATCTAAGAACATGAACACACACACACACACAAGCCCTTTTATTGAGTGAGAGGAAAAAAAACAAATAACCATCAATCTGGCATTTAATGCATGCATTGGCAGCAGATTCTTTACCACTGAGCCACCTGGAAAGCCCCTGGCATCCAATGAATAAGCCCAAAGTTTTATGTTCCAATTCAGCTTCCTTTACTGCCTCAACTTCCACTGGCTCTGAAGGGAAATAAGCGTGGAAGACATAGACCAGATTCTGTGAAGAAAATACGGCTATCGAATCTTTTTATCTGATCCAGAAGGGAAGTATTTGTATTTGTTTATTTGTTGTTTTATTGAAATATAGTTGATTTATACTGTTGTATTAGTTTCTTGTATAGAGAAAAGTGATTCAATTATATATATATATAATTTTTCAGATCATTTTCCATTATAGTTTATTACAGGATATTGAATACAGTTCCCTATGTTATAGGCTATCTGATTTTAATCATTTTTTAAATTTGTTTTCAAGCTACCTATTGACTATTGTGATATATCTAGCTCCCATGTGGGTAATCTAAAATTTACTTAAACTTGAGAAATAGCAAATAAACTTGTATATATTTAAAAGAAAATTAAACAGATTTTGCTTTCTGTGAGCAAGGCACTGTCTAGGTAAGAATCAGATATGTGATCCTGTCCTTCCAGAGGTTACAGTCCAGAAATTCAATCTTCACTAATCAATCAATCCTACAATCAAAAATTTGGTAAATAATAATAACAACAACAAAAAGAAACATTTGGGCAAGCATTTAAGTGAGGAATAAGTTATAGTCTTTAGAGTCAGGGAGATATGCCTCAAAAAATTACATAGGAGCTTAGTTTTGAAGAATTTATCTATAGGTTCTCTCAAATTTCATTTAAACTCTCTATGGATTCCTGAATGAATAATGAAAAATGTATAAACACTGATTTTTATTTTAACCTTGGCTTCAGAATACTTTTGCTTCACTCTAACATAAATAAATCAATTGTTGAAAAACATTTATCAAACTGAATATGCATATTTTCATTATATTGAAGACTGATTACCTAATTGAAATGCTTGTATTTTTTTAATGTTATTTCTGAACAAGGGAAGAAGATTCACACTGGTATTTAAACCAAATAATTTTGCTGGGATGTTCTGATATATTAAGAAGAGGTTTAAGGTGCCATATAACTACATGTGTAAATACACCCTTATTGTTGACCTTACAATGCACTTAGTATCTTATACTCCACTAATGCTGTCTCTTCTACCACAAGCAATTTATTCTGCCTCATGTTCCTCAAGTGCTCATAAATCAGCATTAGATCCTTTTTACTGAGTTGCTGATTTTAAGCCAGCAGAGTAAGAAGGAACATTTGGACTCAAAGTATAATATTGGCACACATATTGATTTTAATTAGTATAATTAGTTCATTACACTAAAAATCACACAGATCATTTATTACATCAGACCTAATGGCATATGATCAGGGATTTAATATGATAATGAAGTAGATCAATTATCACTCATAAAGGAAGTCATTAACAAGTGTAAACATTGCCAAGCTGAATACCATTACAAATTATGAAGTCGTAGCTGACAATTTACATATACACACTAAAAATAATTTTACAGTCAATCTTCTCTTTTGAAAGTGAGTATATGTTTATTGTTAATTTCACTTTCATTGGTCTGCTTTTACCATTTCAAGCTACATACGAGCTGGTTAACATACATTGTGACTCTATTTGGAGTGTTCCAGTGGTAATAAAAGAGCAAAAAAATAATATCATTGGCTGAAACTGAAGTCCACTTAGATTTTTCCTTTTTCTCCACCTTGAACACTCAGTGTGTTCACTTTGGTAGTTGTGTGGTCCTGGTTTGTATAACAATAAACAAACAATCAGACAGTTCTTGAGATATTTGTGATTCTTAAGATATCATGCAAGCTAATTGTTGTGATTTTGTTATCTTTCATTAAATAACAATAGCAACAACTAATTACACTGAGAAGGATCAAGATCACTGTAAAAGATTTCAGATTACAACACTACACACTCATTTGTTAATGCTTTTTGCAGCCTTAACATAACAAGACATCTTAAATAAAAGCAGCCAACTGTGCACCCTGTTCCTAACCCAATGCATTGCCATTTATCATTATTATTGCTATCATTACCCTTTGCTTAGGGTCCCTTCACTCTGTTTTAAATCCATTTGACAGTAGTGCACATTTAAGCCATTCAGAATTTATTTTTCTGGAGAGAACTTGTAAGGTAGTGTATAAAATACTTCCCAATATCCAGATCTAATAGGATCTAATTGTCATTCTTCAAATGTTAAAATTCTCCAAGAAAGTACAGTCCCCTCAATTCTCCTACATCTCTTCAGAGAGTCCCCGCAACAAAACAGGACACCTTGTTATTGACAATGATAGATATGAAATCTAAATTTGCATTGTAAATATTCTTGGGTGGTAAAGTACAGTTGCTAATACAGAAGATGAAATAAAAAATATCTATCTAAAATATCATCTTATTCTGTTGTGAAGATAGCAAATCTGCAAACTACCTTCCATGGATTCATCACCTGGTTCCTCCATTTCCTTTTGTGTACTCATAGGTTTATTATTGTGAGGATTAATGAGATAATACCTGTAAAGAACTTAAAACAGTGCCCGGCATGTGCTAGTCACTCAGATGTTAGCTATTATTACTAGGAGGCAAGTGCTTGTGTGTTCAGTTCTCAGACATTTTCCAAGTCAAGCAGCTTCCTAGAGCAGATTGTAATAAAATGAGTATACACTTATCCATCTTTGTGCTTTGCTTTCTGCACCCAAGGCAAATTTGTCAATGGTACAACTCCTTAATTGTATTCCCTTACTGGACACTCTCACCTCAATGCATCCTCTTTATTGCCATTATCTCTTTTTTTTTTTTTCAAAAAAAAAACCTTTATTTCATATTATAGTTATTAATAATATTGTGTAAGTTTCAGGTGAACAGCAAAGTGATTCAGTTACTCGCATACCCTTTTTCAAATTCTTTTCCTATTTAGGTTATTCCAGAATATTGAACAGAATTCCCTGTATATTATATCCTTGTTAGTTATCTATTTTATTTATAACTTATTTGTTACCTCCCTAATACTAATCTGTTTGTATCTTTTCACTTGTTCCTCTTTGTGAGAAGAATAAAGTCAAGTTCAGACTTTTTATCATGGTATTTTCAATTCACCCTCTTGCTGCCTCTCTGCTCAATATATGTGTGTTCCAGTGGTACCAGGTTCTGTATGTGTGTGTGTATGTGTGTGCACATGCACGTATGTTAGTTGCTCAGTTGTGTCTGACTCTGCAACCCCATAGACTGTAGCCCGCCAGGATCCTCTGTCCATGGAATTCTCCAGGCAAGAGTAATGGAGTAGGTTGCTATTCCCTTCTCCAGGGGATCTTCCTAACCCAGGGATCAAACCCGGGTCTCCTGCCTTGCAGGCAGATTTTTTACCATCTGATCCACCATAGTTTCCTAATAAGCATTGTGCCTATTAAGTCGTGCCTGTGTAAGGCATTGTGCCTCTGAGTTGCCCACATCCTAGGCTTGCTTCCTTCTGGTTTCCCCCTTTCCTCCCTAATAAATCCCTATTGAATCTTTATATGCATCTTCACCAAATGTATTCCACTCTTCCTTATGAGCTATACAACTCTGAGCAAGTTAACTACTCTCTTTAAACTTTAACTTCTGTGAAATGGACTAATAAAGATAATATAAAATTATGTTTTGTAATAAATGCTCAATTGTAGTTTCTATTATGGATTTCCCTGGTGGCTCAGATGGTAAAGCGACTGTCTACAATGCGGGTGACCCAGGTTCGATCCCTGGAGAAGGAAATGGCAACCCACTCCAGTACTCTTGCCTGGAAAATCCCATGGACGGAGGAGCCTGGTAGGCTGCAGTCCATGGGATCACTTTAACACTGCTACAATATTATTCTACCTAAAAGAGATGGAAACCTGTAATTTTTATTCAAGATAGAATGAAGTTTAATCTGAGGTCAAAGCACTGGAGTCCTTGGGCAACAGATCCCTAAATCCTAAGCAAGGTATTAACAGATAGAACACTACCTATGAGTAACATGGAGGTAATAGCTTAAAACTCTAACAGAGAGACACACTGATTAGAAAACCAGCCTAACTGATGCTAAAGAGGCAACTATTATGAAAGTGAAACAGTTTCAAAGGGCAGCAACGTTGTTGACAAGGTCATTCTCGAAAAAAAAATTATAGGAAACATTTAAATATTGTTAGAGCCACTATGGAGAAGAGTATGGAGATTCCTTAAAAAACTAAAAATAGTACTACCATATGATCCTGCAGTCCCACTCCTGAGCACGTATCTGGAGAAACACATAATTTGAAAAGATATATCCACTCCAATGTTCACTGCAGCACTATTTACAATAGCCAAGACATGGACGCAAACTAAATATCCATTGACAGAAGAATGGATAAAGAAGAGTGGTATGTATATGTATACAGTGGAATATTAGCCACAAAAAAAGAATGAAATAATGCCATTTGCAGCAATACAGATGGCCATAGAGATTATCACACTAAGTGAAGTAAGCTAGGCAAAGACAGATATCATGAGATCACTTTTATGTGGAATCTAAAAAAAAAAAAAAAAAAGATACAGATGAACTTATATACAAAACAGAAATAGACCCACAGACATAGAAAACAAACTTATGATTACCAAAGGAAGTGGGATAAATTAGGAGGTTGGGATTAACACATACACACTATTATGTGTACAGTTGATAACCAACAAGGACCTACTTTATAACACAAGGATCTATACTCAATATTTTGTAGTAACATATAAAGGAAAAGAATCTGAAAAAGAAAACATACATACACACACACACATAAATATATATTTATAACTGAATCACTTTACTGTACACCTGAAAGCAACAGGCGATTTACAGGTGACTGTAAATCAACTAGTCTTCACTTTCTTTAGAAAAATTTAAAGTGAGAATAAATATTGCAAAATTCTATACTCTTAGAAGCTAAGAAGCATAACCAATGTGTCACTGGTTGATGACACATAAGCAACAAATTAGGCCACTCCACAAGAGTGAAGAGAAAAGGGACACCTCCTCCACCTCCTTTCACGACCTGTCAAGTAAGCACTGTGCTTTCTCTGTCTAGATTATGAGCTTTAGTGAATCAGTCATGGGGGTTGTTTGATTTTAATTCAGACAAGCTGATCGTCTGCTTTTGAAGAGGAGCGTACAGACCTGTTGGCAAGTAGAGAGGAAGCCCCCAAGGAGTACACAGAAGCCTGCCTCAAAAGCCCCTCCAGAAGCAGCGCACAGACAGCTCTCCAGATTCCAGTGCCTGCATACACAGCAGTTTAATTAATCCATCATTAACATCAGAGTGCAGCACTCCACTCACCACACCTGGCTTGACAGCTGGATTGAAAGAACCATTGACAGCTCTCGCTTGAAGTACAGGGGTTGACAATGGGCTTGCCTATGGAGCGAGAGCACTGCCGAGAGGTTACTTGTTGCATGAAGGTAATAGTTAACTAGAATATTTTGTGCCAGAGATTGGGGATTGGTGTGTCAACTGCCTTCCAATAAGCATTACAATAAAATGCACGTCTCTGGCAATTCAATACCTAACTCCACTAAACACTGTCAGCTCAGTTCAGTTCACTCAGTCGTGTCCAACTCTTTGTGACCCCATGGACTGCAGCATGCCAGACCTCCCTGTCCATCACCAACTCCCAGAGTTTACTAAAACTCATGTCCATTAAGTCGGTGATGCCATCCAACCATCTCATCCTCTGTCATCCCCTTCTCCTCCCGCCTTCAATCATTCCCAGCATGCAATGAATCACTTTGCTGTGCACCTGAAAGCATGTCTTTTCAAATGAATTGGTTCTTCACATCAGGTGGCCAAATTATTGGAATTTCAGCTTCAGCATCAGTCCTTCCAATGAATATTCAGGACTGACTTCCTTTAGGATAAACTGGTTGGATCTCCTTGCTGTCCAAGGGACTCTCAAGAGTCTTCTCCAACAACACAGTTCAAATACTAAACACTGTAAAGTTGTGTAAATGTTTGAAAAAAACTGTCTCACATGTTAAGAAATAAGAAACATTGTTCCCACAGAGCAGTATTTTTAACTTTAAATAGTGAAATAGAGTTACTGCAGGCCTGGAGGTGGGGTGGAGGCTGATTGAATTATCTCATGAATATCAAGGCTTCTGGCCATGCCCCACCTGCCCATCACTGAGCTACTGAAGTAGAGTTTTTAGTTTAATCCCAAAGCCTTGTCTTTTCCCTAACTCAGTGGTCAGCATTTCTATTTTAGGGACTTAATCAGGTATTTGTAGCCTCCAACAACTAAGGATAAGAGAAACACTTTGTGTGGAGGGATGATTCCTTCTATTGCTTTTAAGTTCAAAGCACTTCTCTTTACTTGTTAATATAACACAGAAGGATGGGGTCAGTTTTGTCTCCAGGATGGACAGGCTTAAGTGTGATTGTTCTCTAAGTGTCCTGCTCTTGCCCAGCTTTGCCCAGTGACAAATAGACAGCCAATGTACTGTATAAAACAGGGAACTGTATTAAATATTTTATAATAATCTATAAGGGAACATTATAATATATATACATATCTTTATGTGTGTGTATGTGTATGTATGTATGGGACTTCCCTGGTGGCTCAGATGGAAAGAGTCTGTCTGCAATGCAAGAGACCCAGATTCAATCCCTGCATCAGGAAGATCCTCTGGAGAAGGAAATGGCAACCATTCCGGTATTCTTGCCAAGAGAATTCCATGGACAAGAGGAGCCTGGCAGGCCATAGTCCATCAGGTTGCAAAGAGTCATATATGACTGAAGGACTAACACACACACAAATACACACACACACGTATGTATAACTGAATCACCTTGCTGTTTACCTGAAACTAGCACATTATAAATCAACTATACTGCAATAATTTTTATTTTAAAAAGTCCTTAATAGCTTCGCAGGACATATGGAATTAAGATTAAGCCTTTAATGCATTTAGATGCTACCCTGCATGCTTCCCCAATCAACCCAACCTATTCCTCAAACTCTATGTTTTCTCAAAACACACGAAGTTGTTTTCTGATCTCTGTATTTTTGTTCATGGTGTCCTGGCCCATCTTTCATGACTCAGGTCAGATGTGACCACCTGATCACTCTAGCTTCCTCTGGGCTGCACAGGAGAATGCAAGTGACTTGAGACACTGCGGAGAGTTTGTTAAAGGCAAGGGATCCTGCCATATTTAAATCTTTTGCCAAGCACTGGTCAGTCAATGTACTTTGTATATTGTATAAATAATACATATGTATTTGTATAATAAAATGGTTAATGACAAAATCAAGAATAGAACCAGGTCTTGATCTCTGGTATGTTTTCCCTTCTCTCCATGCCCCACCCCACCGCTGTTGCATTAGTCTACCAGCTGTGAATCAGAGAAAGAAATATAAAAGGTAAAAAGAAGAAAGCCAAATTTATCCTTTGAATTATATGTAGTATATATCCTTTTATTAATAATAGCAGCTGCAAGTTTTAAGTCTTTATTAAGCATATTCATTATGCTTTTAATTGATGACTCACATCAATTAATGAGATAATATTACTCCCACTTTATAAGTAAGGAAAATGTGACTCAGAAAGGAAGTTAAGTTTTTTTTAAGGTCACAATGATAAAAAGCGATAAAAGTTCCATTTTATGGAGCTAACATTTTTTCAACAGATAGCACGTTTTAGAAACTATTCTCGGCTCTTTCCCATAGTAAATCATTAAATCCTCCCAAGTACCTTTTGTATACGTGCTCAATTGCTTCATTCTTTTCGACCTCAGGGACTGTAGCCTGCTTGGCTCCTCTGTCCATGGGATTCTCCAGCAAGAATACTGGAGTGGGATGCATTCCTCCTCCAGGGGCTCTTCCGGACCCATGGGTCAAACCCCTGGCTCCTTCCTCCATTGCAGACAGATTCTTTACCAGTGAGCCACCAGGGAAGCCCACCTACCCTGTGAGGTAGGGAGTAATAGAAACTTCACCAATAGTTGAAGACAGGGAAGGTAAATACTGCTTGTGAGATGCTGATTGGTGGGACTTGGATTTAAACTCGGATAGTTCAGCCTCAGCTGTTATCTACTGTGCTATAGGGATTCCAGCATGTCTGTTCAAGGGCTAACATTGTTAAGTTTTCTGTGAATTGTCTCAGACACAACACTTACACCACTGTGCTTTAAATTATGCGTGTACACACATCCTTTAACTCCTTAAGGATATGAAATGCGGCTTCTGTACCACTGTGTATTGTTCAGTGCCAAATATTAAGTTTTACACAGTAGATTCTCAATGAACACTGGAGGCTTTGTACTTATGTACTTTGCCTAATTCAAGAGAAAGCTATGGAGAGACAGTTTTTCAGGAGTGTCTCATGGTTCTACACATATTGGAAAGGTACTGACTACCATTTATTCCAGGGAAAGCCTGATGGGCTGTAGTCCATGGGGTCACACAGAGTCTAACATGATTGAGCAACTGAACAACTCTTCACAGAAGTGTTCGTATAGCCAACACCCTTGAAAGACAAAGATAGTATCTTCCTCTAAAGTGTGTTTCCTGCCCTAGAGGAGAGAGACAGTGTCTCCTCCAGAGCGAAAAATAGAGATGTGTACTGATCATCAGAAAACATCCAGTCTTCCCGTCCTGTAACACAATTCATTGCAAACACCCATCAGGACAATATATGGGACTTGGGGCTAAAGAGAACCGATATAAATAGGTCACGTGGCTGCTGCTGTTGCTGCTGCTGCTGCTGCTGCTGTTGCTGCTGCTGCTGCTGCTGCTGCTGCTGCTCCTGCTGCTCCTGCTAAGTCACTTCAGTCATGTCCCACTCTGCAACCCCATAGATGGCAGCCCACCAGGCTGCTCCATCCCTGGGATTCTCCAGGCAAGAATCCTAGAGAGGGTTGCCATTTCCTTCTCCAATGCATGAAAGTGAAAAGTGAAAGTGAAGTCACTCAGTCATAAAGTCCTTTATCTCTAACTAAAGATTCTTGGGTCTTCTTGCCAGCATCCTAAGAATTGTGTCAGTCTAACCTGTTTGCTAGCCAGAAGGATGAGATTTCAGACCCTTCAACCGTAATATCAGTTCAGTTCAGTTCTGTTGCTCAGTTGTGTCCAGCTGTTTGCGACCCCATGGACTGCAGCACATCAGGCCTCCCTGTCTATCACCCACTCCCCGACCTTGCTCAAACTTATGTCTATTGAGTCGATGATGCTATCCAGCCATCTCATCCTCTGTCATCCTCTTCTCCTCCTGCCTTCAATCTTTCCCAGCATCAGGGTCTTTTCCAATGAGTCAGTTCTTCACATCAGGTAGCAAAAGTACTGGAGCACTCAGCTTACTTTATGGTCCAAATCTCCCATCCATACATGACTACTGGAAAAACCATAGCTTTGACTAGATGGAACTTTATTGGTGAAGTAATATCTCTGCTTTTCTAATATGCTTTCTAGGTTGCTCATAGCTTTTCTTCCAAGGGACAAGTGTCTTTTAATTTCATGGCTGCAATCACCATCTGCAGTGATTTGGGAGCCCAAGAAAATAATGTCTGTCTCTGTGTCCATTGTTTCCCCATCTATTTGCTATGACGTGATGGGACCGGATGCCATGACCTTAGTTGATTGAATGCTGAGTTTTAAGCCAGCCTTTTCACTCTCTTCTTTCACTTTCATCAAGAGGCTCTTAAGTTTCCCTTGACTTTCTGCCATGAGGGTGGTGTCATCTACATAGCTCAGGATATTGAGATTTCTCCCAGAAATCTTAATTTCAGCTGTGCATCATCCAGTCCAGAATTTTGCATGATATACTCTGAATATAAGTTAAATAAGTAGGGTGACAATATATAGCCATGATGTACACCTTTCCCAATTTGCAACCAGTCTATTGTTCTATGTCTGGTTTTAACTGTTAATTCGTGATCTGCATACAGTTTTCTCAGGAGGCAGGTAAGGTGGTCTGGTATTCCCATCTCTTTAAGAATTTTCCACAGTTTATTGTGATGCACACAGTCAAAGACTTTAGCATAGTCAATGAAGCAGAAGTAGATGTTTTTCCAGAACTCTCTTGCTTTTTCAGTGATCCAAAGGATATTGGGAATTTGATCTCTGGTTCCTTTGCCTTTTCTAAATCCAGCTTGTATATCTAGAAGTTCTCACTTCACGTACTATTGAAGCCTAGCTTGGAGAATTTTGAGAATTACTTTGCTAGCGTGTCAGACGAGTGAAATAGTGTGGTAGTCTGAACATTCTTTGACATTGTCTTTCTCTGGGATTGGCATGAAATCACTGTTTCCAGTCCTGTGGCCACTGCTGATTTTCCAAATTTGCTGGCATATTGAGTATAGCACTTTAACAGCATCATCTTTTAGGATTTGAAACAGCTCAGCTGGAATTTCATCACCTCCACTAGCTTTGCTTGTAGTGATGTTTCCTAAGGCCCACTTGACTTCGCTCTCCAGAATGTCTGGCTCTAGGTGAGTGATCACACCATCATGGTTATCTGGGTAATTAAGATCTTGTCTGTATAGTTCTGTGTATTCTTGCCACCTCTTAATATCTTCTGCTTCTGTTAAGTCCGTACTGTTTCTGTCCTTTATTGTGTCCATCCTTGCATGAAATGTTCCCTTGGTACCTCTAATTTTCTTGAAGAGATCTCTAGTCTTTCTCATTTTATTGCTTTCCTCTGTTTCTTTGCATTGATCACTTAGGAAGTCTTTCTTATCTCTCCTCCCTATTCTTTGGAACTCTGGATTCAGATGGATATATCTTTCCTTTTTTTCCTTGCTTTTCAGTTCTCTTTTCTCAGCTATTTGTAAGGCCTCTTTAGACAACCGTTTTGCATTTTTGTGTTTCTTTTCTTGGGGATGGCTTTGATCACAGCCTTTTGCACAATGCTACAAACCTCTGTCCATAGTTCTTCAGGCACTGTGTATCAGATCTAATCCCTTGAATCCATTTGTCACTTCCACTGCATAGTTGTAAGGGATTTGATTTAGGTCATACCTGAATGTCTAAGTTTCTTCAATTTAAGTCTAAATGTTGTAATAAGGAGTTCATGATCTGAGCCATAGTCAGTTCCCAGTCTTGTTTTTGCTGACTAAATAGAGCTTCTCCATCTTTGGCTGCAAAGAATATATTCAATCTGATTTTGGTATTGACTATCTGTTGATGTCCATGTGTAGAGTCATCTCTGTGTTGTTGAAAGAGAGTGTTTGCTATGACCAATGTGTTCTCTTGGCAAAACACTGTTAGCCTTTGCCCTGCTTCATTTTGTACTCCAAGGCAAAACTTGCCTGTTACTCCAAGTATCTCTTGACTTCCTATCTTTGCATTCCATGGAAAGGATATCTTTTGTGTATGTTAGTTCTAGAAAGTCTTGTAGGTCTTCATAGAGCTATTCAACTTCAGCTTCTTTGGCATTAGTGGTTTGGGCATAGACTAGGATTACTGTGATATTGAATGGTTTGCCTTGGAAACAAACAGAGATTATTCTGTCATTTTTGAGACTGCACGCAAATACTGCATTTCAGACTCTTTTGTTGACTATGAGGGCTACTCCATTTCTTCTAAGGGATTCTTGACCACAGTAGTAGATGTAATGGTCATCTGAATTAAATTTGCCCATTCTGTTATCAAACAAATATGCAAAAAAGGTTTCCATTGGTTTCTATTGACCCTAAAAAGTTGTTTCTAAAGTGGAAATCAGAAATGTAAAAAATTTAAAATTATTTATTGAAGTATAGTTTTCTATTAGTGAATAAATTTCCTGTCCAAAAAAATCTGCATAGTATTTATTTTAAAAGAACTTTGGGAACTTTTAAGCTATCAATTTATAAAAAATTCAATGAAAGTTGGAAAACAAAATTTCAATTTTCATCAATTAAAAATTGTAGCTGGTTAAAGTAATGTTTTTAATCATATCATTATTTATCTTGAAGGCTCTTTGACAGATATCTAGTTGACAGATATCTGTCTAAATTCTCTGTTCTGTTCAAATGTAGAGTGAAAACCCTGGTTTTCTTCTTTCTGGCCTACAGGAACTGTGACATAATATAAAAATATTTGTGTTAGTAACAAATCAATGTTGAGACTGTGTCTTCTCTTTTTTTTTTTCTTCCTTTCTTCTTGCCTTGTTAATTTCATTTTTCTTTCATTCATTCAACAAGTAGAGTTGAGTGCCAAGCACTTAAGGCATTAGCACTCAAAATTAATGACTCCCTTTTTTAGAAAAGTCAAGATGCATGTCTTCAGTCAAGCCCCTCAAATTCTATGAACCTTAAATTCCTTATCTATAAAGGTATTTAGTTACATTTTATAATCTTCCCACCTTTAAAATTATATAACTTTTCTATAAATTTTGAAAGATTTTCTTAAAACTATAGAGTCCAAGCCATCATTATAGACCATGGAGCACAATTCTAGAATCCAAAATATTACTTGTTCATATATACACAGGTTTTTGGAACAAGAATCCCTTAGGCATTACCTCAAGGATCTGAGGACTATGAACAGACATACTGTGAGGTAACGTAAGGGGGATACATTACCCTCTCCTTTTCAAGATTTTTAGAAGATATAGATATTTTACTTCCTGTCTAATGGAGAAGGGGTGACTTTACTAATTAGTGAATTGAATTTGGAAGTAACTGAATCTGTCCCTTCTATGTTTATCCCCTTCTGGGAACCTGTTCTCAAATTGCTCTCATATCTGCTTCTCTACCTTGGTTGATCTACAGTGGCAGGATTTAATCCTAGGGTACTTGCAATAAAAGAGAGACCTTTGATTTTGAGAAGGTATGTGTGAAAGGGGAGGTATTAGGAAACCTAATTGGATGCAGATTTAAGCCATATTCTCTTGACAACTTGAATAATACTTGATATACTGATCTTCATTTATAAGATTCTTATGTCCCATTTTTAGATTGTTCGACACCTCCACAAAGGTATAGAGTGGGAAAAGCCCAACAGAAATCTTTTTTTCTGAAATGTACATGTGGGAAAAAATATGAGTTTAGAAACAATCATTACCAACTCTCTAAGTGCCTCAAAGAACATCTCTACAGCATCTTTACCAGAAAGTTATCTTTTGCACTTTGTCTTAATACTTACATTGCTATAATAATTGTTTAATAATTGTTTAACTGTAATTAAAAGTAGATTTTATATATATTAAAAGTACTGATCATTAGACTCATTTTGAGCCTCAATCAAGTAAATGGAAGATAAATACTGGATGAAAAAAAGGTGACTTTTGAATTAAAAATTCAGTCAATGGATGATGAGTCACTTATGCAATTGTACATTTCCAGAAAATAAGAACCCATCTGTCCAAGAATATCTTGTATTCTACACATGACTCAGTACAGAATAGTTTCTACACGAAGAGAAGTGTTCAATAAATGTTTGTTGAATATGGATTGAAGTAGGTGAAATACTGCATAAACTCAGTCTCTCCTCACTGTCTTCCTTGTGTGTGTGTTGGTCACTCAGGCATGTTTGACTCTTTGTGACCCCATGGACTGTAGCCCACCAGGTTCTTCTGTCCATGGAATTCTCCAGGCAAGAATACTGGAGTGGATTGCCATTTCCTTCAGAGGACCTTCCAGACCCAGGGACTGAACCCTAATCTCTCACTTTGCAGGCAGATTATTTACCATCTGAGCCACCAAGGAAGCCTTATTTTCTCTAATAGGTCATTTTTAAGTGGGATTACTATAAGTTTTGGACTACCTGCCTTCAAGTCTTTATATTCCACATGTCTCTCTTTAAAATATATGTTAAAAGAACAATATACATGTACACGTGACATGCATAATGGATGACAGTCGACAATTTTATAATTTTGTAATGAACACAACACAAATAAGACTAGATTATGTTGCTACTCAATAGCACTACTCAGTAGTGCTTCACTATTTCACTGTAAGGTGAAAACAATCTCATATTATTTAAATAAACTGTGTGAAATGTCTATTTGACAGATGAAGAAACTGAGGTTCAGAGAGATTAAATGCATGCTCACTTATATTCCACTGGTTGATTCTTAAGTCTCATTTATTTCATGCTGCTGCTGCTGCTGCTGCAAAGTCGCTTCAGTCATGCCCAACTCTGTGCAACTCCATAGACAGCATTCCACCAGGCTCCCGTGTCCCTGGGATTCTCCAGGCAAGAACACTGGAGTGGGTTGCCATTTCCTTCTCCAATGCATCATTTCATGCTAGATTCTAATTATTCAGCACTAATTATTCAACACAATGACTACCTAGAAATGGATTTCCAATTAAGAAACTTCTATAACTGCAAATAATTATCTATCAGCTGCTTGCCACATCCTAAATTTTGCATTTGCTGAACTTTCATGCTAGAGCAAGAGAGGAAGGGTCACTGACAGTGAGGTCTCTGTGCAGTGCAATTTAAAAAACAAAACAAAACAGGAAGAATCCTGCTGACAAGAAGTCAATAAAATAAAATGGGACTGATTCAGAAAAATAAAAGATTTATTTACAACAATACTTAAAGAAATAATTAACCACCCTTGAAGATGTCATTTGATCTTTAGAACTAAATTCTCAACAGTTTGTGAAAATTATTTTTAGAATGCAATTAGCATGTCATCAGGATGTTTAGATTATAATCCCATGAGTTCACTGTCAACTATACAGAGAACAGATGGAGAAATTTGGATCTTGCTTTTTTCAACAAAATCATGGGTCATCTATTTGATTATAAGTTTTAAACAACAACAACAAAATCTTTAGAAAATAAATAGAATGCATCCCAAATCAATTAAAACAATGACTCATCTAGTTTACCGTATATATGGTTTCTGTCAGTACACCAACATCTCATTCACTGGGTATTTAAGTATAAGATAAATTAATTGGGCTCCCTGGTGGCTCAGAAGGTAAGGAATCTTCCTGCAATGCAGGAGACGAAAGTTCAATCCCTGGGTAAAGACGATCCCTCAGAGAAGGGAATGGCTACTCACTTCAGTATTCTTGCCTGGAGAATTTCCTGGACCTAGAGGCCTGACAGGGTACAGTGTATGTGGTCACAAAGAGAATAATGAAGTGAGTACCAGGATTGAGAAAGTACCTGTTTAGGAAAATCACCAAGAAAATGACACTTGAGTTAGATCTTAATGACCAGGTGTGAGTTGACCAGGCAGGAAACAGGGATGGAGAAATCACAGGCAGAGGAGGACCCTACATAAAGGCACAAGTCTGGTTGAGGGAAGGAGTGGTAAATCAGTGTTGTTATATACACTGTACTTGGAGTGAGGGAGAATGGAAGTAGGTAAATGTAGAAAGAGACATCTACGTGAAGAGCCTCATATATATCTGCCTACTCTATCCAGCTGAAAATCAATGGATGTTTTTGGAGTAAAGAAGCAGTAAATCCATACTGTGTTCTAGGAAAATCACTCTAATGGCGGTGTGGATGGAGATTGTAGCAGAGACAAAATCCCAAAATCTCAAACACCAGTTAGAAAGTTATTAGTTTCTGTCTGATGAGAAAGGATGGGACCCAAACTAACATGGTGACCTAGAACTGGTGATAGTCTTTGAGATGTGTTTGAAAGGAGACTAGAGTTGGAGTGTGATAGGCTATGGACGTGAGGCTTAGAGAAGGATCTAGAGAATGCCCACCTTTTGAATTTAGACGGCTACATGGTACCATTGAGCTTCCCCAGTGGCTTAGCGGTAAAGAATCCGCCTGCAAGTCAGGAGCTGCAGAAGACATGGATTCTATCCGTGGGTTGGGAAGATCCTCTGAAGGAGAGCATGACAACCCGCTTCAGTATCTTTGCCTGGAGAATCCCATGGACAGAGGAGCCTTGTGGGCCACAGTACATGGGTCACAAAGAGTCAGACAATGACTGAAGCAACTTAGCACACAGCTAAAGAAATATCAACATTAGGAAATATGGAGAGCTAAAGAAGTGTGCTCAACTGGCAATGAATTCCATCTGAGGCATGTTAAACTTAAGATGCCCTTGAAATATGCAGAAGGACTCATGAAGAAGGAAGACAGGAATATGGGACTCAGGGAATATGGGAGAACTGATCTAGGGCTACGTATTTTCAGATAATCCTGTGATTGGAATTGATGGCTGTCTAAGATCAGTTAGAGCAAGTATCCAGAAGGATGTGTATGTAACCAAGGGCCATCTCAGTTTTTAAGGCATATGTGGAAGAAACATCAGTGAGAAAAACAGAAAGAATCTCAAAGGAAGCAGAATCCAAGGTAGAAGTTTAAATAGATAATGGTCAAGAGTGTCCAATGTTGCAAGACAGTGAAGAGGATAAAGACTGAAGAACATCCAAGTAACCCACATCCCCCCATCCCCCCAAAAAATGCAATTGATGAAAATTTGGGAATCAGAGGGGGAAAAGTTGCTTATAATTAAAATATCCTACAGATGATTAAATAGAAGAGATAATTAGCACATATTTTTAATCTATTAAAATATTCAAAAGTGCCAAAAGAAGTATCTTCTCTTAATTTATTCTTAAGCAGAGCAAGTTTGTGAGTCACAAAAGATTTCACTCTAAATGAAATCTTCTGTCATAATTTATGCATATGGACCCAAAGTGGCCTTGAGAATATAGACAAGACACAGAAAATCTCCAGATATACAGAAAGAAGTTCTTCCAACATCTTTCGTTTCTTTTATATTCATTGACTTTTCAGCATGGTTTCTAATGAGCCAAGTAAATAAGAACCATATTTTTATAATGTTGACCATATTTTGTATTGACCCTCTGAACTCTTTCCTCCTAGTCTTAACATAATTTTGCATCATTTCCCAATAGAAGAGATATTGTTTATCCTAAAATCAATTTTAAAAACTTTTTTCCCAAATCAATAAGAATATATAATTTCCTCTCTATAGCACAAAATATGTTAATAATAATGAAAGCTTTACTTTTATAAGATATAATAAATTGCAAAAGCTATTCATGAACTAGCTCACCTAATATCCTCAATAACTTAAGAAAGCAAATAAGGTAGATATATTTATCTTGCAGGTAGTATATATGACTTTAATGTTTAAGTTACCTGTCAAAAAAATCACATGGACTCTTGCTCTATTACACTGCTTCAGAGTTATCCTTAGCCAGAAAAATGAAGCTCCTCAGCAGACGATCACTTTTGAATTTTTAGTGCAAAATATTCTTAATTTTATATTCTCAAAGAGAAAAAGATATTGATTGATTGTCTCTTTAATAGTCAATATATTAAGCTATGTTTAATAAGATATTAATGTTAATGTTAAGTCGCTTGCTCAGTCGTGTCCGACTCTTTGCGACCCCGTGGACTATAGCCCTCCAGGCTCCTCTGTCCATGGGATTCTCCAGGCAAGAATACTGGAGTGGGTTGCCACTTCCTTCTCCAAGGGATCTTCCCGACTCAGGAATCGAACCCATGTCTCCCACATTGCAGGCAGACTCTTTAACCTCTGAGCCACCAGGGAAGCCCAATAAGATGTTAGGTATATTAAAATTATAAGACTTCTTACATGAACTTATTTTATTATGAGAAATCACATGGCTTAGAGAGTTTGGACGCTATAGTCACACTGACCAGCTTCAAATTCTAGCTGTGCTACTTATTAAGTGTATGACTTTAGTCATGTCATTTAACCCCTCTGTGCCTCAGTTTCCTCATTTGTAAAACAAATATGATGATAATAGTAACAATACCTACTTCCTAGGTTTGATGTATGAGTTACTATATCTAAAGTACTATGTGCTTGCACTCAGTCACTGTCATGTCTGACTGTGTGACCCCAAGGACTGTAGTCTGCCATGCTCCTCCACCCATGAGATTTTCCAGGCAAGCATATGAAGTGGCTTGCCATTTCCCTCCCCAGAGGCTCTTCCCGACCTAGGGATCAAACTCATGTCTCAATTGCATGCAGATTCTTTACCACTGAGCCACCAGTGAAGCCCCAAACATTAGCTACACTGTTATTTTTCTAAAATGTAGTCACACCTTTCCTAATGAAACAGAAGGAATTAACAAACAGAACATTTTTTTGACCTAATGATAGTTTTTAGCTCTAAAAAGATTGTAAACATCTATTGAGCAGACCTAAGGAAATGAAAGAATCAGGATAAGTTTCCACCATCTTAATCACCATATTTGAAAGGATTTGAATGTAGATGGCTATGTATGACTTGAAGATATAAATCTAAATCCCAAATTTTTGTCTGTTCTTATCAATTAAATAAAAATTTAAAGGCAAATATATTATTTTACATTAGCAAAAGACATAACTAAACATGGTAAAGAATTTTTTAAAAGAATAGAAGAGCTACTGAAATAAAGTTGAACCTCAGCTAAACCTTTGGGGACCAGGGCAACCCAAGGAGGCCTTGGGATCTTGGCAGAATGATCCCATGTACCTTTCCACTAAATGCTGTTGTTAATAATATTCTGCTGCCAACAATGCCAGCCACCATGTCCCTTAATTCAATATTACAAATCTTTGGGAAATCTCTGATCCAGTTTTCATTAGATGCCCACCTTGGGAAAGTAACCTACATAGGAGAGGCAAGGTGATACGGAGATTTTCAGAATGCTGGAAACCATCCTATAAGCATAATGGACAAATCTAAATAAAGAGAGGCAGAATGGAAAGGTCTAAAGAGACAACTCTCCCCAAAATTCACTATAATTTGTTGACCATAAATTTGATACTATCAGCTTTCTTCCATAGAATGTACATTAGTAGCATAACATTACTTCATCAAAAAATGTTTTTTTATGAAGCCTCTTTGAATGATTGCCAATTTGCTTTACAGAAAACCCATTCTATGAGCACCTCTCTCCCAACCCAACATTCACTGAGGTTATCTCTTTTCTCATACACTTGCTAATGTTGACTGTTATAATTTGGGGAAAAGGACAATTTCAGCTTGACAGGTTAAAAAATGACAGCCATTATTTTACCTTTAATTCTGTGACTCTCAGATACAGCACAATTCTTCAATAAATTCTTCTACCACTCTCCCTCCTTCTTTGGCCTTAGGCAAGCTCAAGATGGTTTCTCATACTTGCAAATAAAATTTGAAAAAGAAAGCTAAAAAAGTAAAATGTCAATCTCAGTATTATTTTAACTCATGGACATTTGGAAAAAATAAGTATGCATCAATAGGAAAATAGCTAAAATTTTAATAATAAAAAATTTAATAATATTTAATGGTATGAAATATGCTCATGGTGCTAGTTTAGGTGCAAAAACAATATGTTTCAAAGACTTTGTATCAGTTCAGTGCAGTCGCTCAGTCGTGTCCTACTCTTTGCGACCCCATGAATCACAGCACACCAGGCCTCCCTGTCCATCACCAACTCCCGGAGTTCACTCATACTCATGTCCATCGAGTCGATGATGCCATCCAGCCATCTCATCCTCTGTCATCCCCTTCTCCTCCTGCCCCCAACCCCTCCTGGCATCAAAGTCTTTTCCAATGAGTCAACTCTTCACGTCAGGTGGCCAAAGTTTCAGCTTTAGCATTAGTCCTTCCAAAGAACACCCAGGGCTGATCTCCTTTAGAATGGACTGGTTGGATCTCCTTGCAGTCCAAGGGACTCTCAAGAGTCTTCTCCAACACCACAGTTCAAAAGCATCAATTCTTCGGCGCTCAGCTTTCTTCACAGTCCAACTTTCACATCCATAAGATTTTGTATACATCACCATAAAAAATGTATGAAACTAGCAAACAGAAAAAATAAGAAAATAATTGATTAAGATGCTATAATAATAGTGATTCCTACATAGTAGGATAACTGATTTTGTGCATTCTCTTCTTTATTCTTTATTTTCTATTTTCTAAGCATTTATTATCAATATAATCCACCAAGATCCAAAGCTTACCTGGATTCCCTGGTCCCCAAAACATAACTGACGTTCAACATTATTTTATTTATATAGTTGTTTGTATTCTTTCTTTTTATTCCTCATTACAATGTTTATTCATGTTCTTTGCTCATTTAAAAACAAGTATCTGCCTTTAAAACAAATGTGTTTAGTTTTCAAATACTGAAACAAAGTCATACATAGCCATGTACTTTCCAATTGTTTCCAATGTGGTGATCATGATAGTAGAAACTTGTTATCTTGATTCTTCATTTCCTTAGGTCTTCTCATAGATGTTACAGTTCTGTTAGAGTCCAGAATCATCATGAAGTCAATGAGTGTTCTCTTTGTTAATTGCTTGTGTTTTATTAGAAAAGATGTGACTACATTATAGAATAAACAGTGAGAGGCAATGGCTACATGGTGCTTTAGATGTAATAACTCATACAACAAACTTACGAAGAGGTATTATTATCATCATCTAGTTTACAAAAGAGAAAACCGAGACATAGAGAGGTTAAGGGATGTGACTAAAGCTGTACAGTTAATCAACATTAATAGCACAGGTAGGACTTGAACCTAGTCAGTGTGGCTCCAGAGTCCCAGAATAGTACCATATATGTGACTGCCTCAAATGCTGGGCTGGAAGAAGCACAAGCTGGAACCAAGACTGCCAGGAGAAATATAAATAACCTCAGATATGCAGATAACACCACCCTTATGGCAGAAAGTGAAGAGGAGCTAAAAAGCCTCTTGATGAAAGTGAAAGAGGAAAGTGAAAAAGTTGGCTTAAAGCTCAACATTCAGAAAACGAAGATCATGGCATCTGGTTCCATCCCTTCATGGCAAATAGATGGGGAAACAGTGGTTGACTTTATTTTTCTGGGCTCCAAAATCACTGCAGATGGTGACTGCAGCTATGAAATTAAAAGACGTTTACTCCTTGGAAGGAAAGTTATGACTAACCTAGATAGCATATTGAAAAGCAGAGACATTACTTTGCCAAGAAAGGTCCATCTAGTCAAGGTTATGGTTTTTCCTGTGGTCATGTATAGATGTGAGAGTTGGGCTGTGAAGAAGGCTGAGTATTGAAGAAGTGATGCTTTTGAACTGTGGTGTTGGAGAAAACTCCTGAGAGTCCCTTGGACTGCAAGGAGATCCAACCAGTCCATTCTAAAGGAGATCAGCCCTGGGTGTTTTTTGGAAGGACTGATGCTGACGCTGAAACTCCAATACTTTGGCCACCTCATGCGAAGAGTTGACTCATTGGAAAAGACCCTGATGCTGGGAAGGATTGGGGGCAGGAGGAGAAGGGGACGACCGAGGATGAGATGACAGGATGGCATCACCGACTCGATGGACCAGAGTTTGTGTGAACTCCGGGAGTTGGTGATGGACAGGGAGGCCTGTCGTGCTGTGATTCATGGGGTCACAAAGAGTTGGACATGACTGAGAGACTGAACTGAACTGAACTCCACTCAGAATCTTAAGCTGGCTCCCTCAGCCAAGCCAAAGCCCTCCCAACAGGGACTGCTGATGCACATGGAGAGTTTTAGATACAGGTCTTCGTACAGAAGCCCAGACAAGCACAGGACAAACAGTGGTAATATTTGGTAGGCAATTTTGAGAGTGGCAGATCCTTAGTAGTAGATAGCATTGCTCTTGGAGATCTATGAATGCCTAGAGGCAAGGCGACAGGCACCTTGTGAAATGGTTTTCAGGACACCAGCTCACAAAAGCAGATTGAGAATCAAATGGATGTACTGCCGTTTCCTTTCCTCCAAGACTGGGAGAGACTCTGGTGCCTTGGCATGGGACAAGGGGAGGAGCTAATGTCATCAACCACAGACATCTCTGCCATGCATGGTAAACTACAACACCTGGCACTGTAGTTTGAAATATGGTGTATTAATAGCAAATCTGAAGTATAGAAGGCCAGAAGAGCAGATCACTGACTTTTTTTTTCTTTTTTTGCTACACTGTGCAGTTTTTTGGGATCTTGAGATATTAGCTCCCTGACCAGAATTTCAACCCAGATCCCCCACAGTGGAAGCATGATGTCTCAAACACGAGCACCAGGGAATTCCCAGGAGATAACTGATATTTAAAGATAGGTCATTACTTACAGTTCCCAAGAGGAAAGGGCACCCCACCCCTTCCCAAGATGAGGGATCTTCACAGGAGACAGAAGGAAGGGAGGGCACTATGGGCAAAGGCCTTTGTTCTAGTTTTCTTAGGAAGGAACTGATAAAACAGGTTAAGCAGACGTAAGATTGCCTGGTTTAAGTAATTTCAGTTACTCAAAACCAAGACTCTGAGGCCCCCGGTTGTCAAACGCCTGGCCCTGGGGTGACTAGGGCAAGTGTGTCATGGTCCAGGGTCTGAGAGCTAATAACAGGATAGACTCTGGGCTGTTTGGTTTGTATTTGAAAAGCATGCCTGGATAAATCAGGAGCTTGGGATTAATGAACACACATTACTGTATATAAGATAGATTACCAACCAACAAGGGCCTACTATATAGTCCAGGGAACTCTGCTCAATATTCTGTGATAACCTATATGAGAAAAGAATCTGGAAAAAAGTATTTATATGTATAACTGAATCACTTTGCTGTACACCTGAAACTAATACAACATTGTATAATAATAAATCAACTATACTCCAATAAAAATGAAGAGAAAAAGAAAGGAAAGAAAAGCATGTCTGGAAGTAGTACCTCTCCCAAGGAAGAGGGGTGACAAGAGGGGCAGGAGGCCAAGAAAAAGTGACTCAGGCACATTGTCAAATTGTCCAGAACAAGGCATGTCTGGTTTAGGCATGTGGGGCAGATGTTAAAACATCAAGTTTACAGAAGCTGGAAATGTGGTTGATACAACTTGAGCATTGGGAAGCCAAAAAATAAAAATAGCAATTCATCTAAGGGGCCCAGCAACTGAAGAGAAAAGAAACAATCAGAACACATACCCAGTGAAATAGATATGATGGCAGACTTTAGGAAAAAGCTCAAATAAAAAGACGTTGAAATATTTTACATTTTTTAAATTAGATAATTATTTTAAACTATTAATCAAAACAAATATTAATTAAAATTATTTAATTTAAATAATTTTATTTAAAGTATTTCAATTAAATAACTCAATAGATGACTTGAAGGAGAGAATCTTCAGTTCAGTTCAGTTCAGTTCATTTCAGTTCAGTCGCTCAGTCGTGCCCAACTCTTTGCGACCCCATGAATCGCAGCATGCCAGGATTCCTTATCCATCACCAACTCCCGGAGTTCACTCAAACTCACGTCCATAGAGTCGATGATGCCATCCAGCCATTTCATCCTCTGTCGTCCCCTTCTCCTCCTGCCCCCAGTCCCTCCCAGCATCAAAGTCTTTTCCAATGAGTCAACTCTTCACATCAGGTGGCCAAAGTACTGGAGTTTCAGCTTTAGCATCAGTCCTTCCAAAAAACACCCAGAACTGATATCCTTTATAATGGACTGGTTGGATCCCCTTGCAGTCCAAGGGACTCTCAGGAGTCTTCTCCAACACCACAGTTCAAAAGCATCAATTCTTCGGTGCTCAGCTTTCTTCACTGTCCAACTCTCACATCCATACATGACCACTGGAAAAACCATAGCCTTGACTAGACAGACTTTTGCTGGCAAAGTAATGTCTTTGCTTTTCAATATGCTATCTAGGTTGGTCATAACTTTCCTTCCAAGGGGCAAGTGTCTTTTAATTTCATAGCTGCAGTCACCATCTGCAGTGATTTTGGAGCCCAAAAAAATAAGATCTGATACTGTTTCCACTGTTTCCCCATCTATTTCCCATGAAGTGATGGGACCACTTATGAGTTCTCATATGTGACAAACTTCCCAGTACTTGGAGGCAAATTACAAAGGGAAAGAAATCATAAGGGGAAAGAGCTAAGACCTGAAATGTAGATCTGGGGGCCTACAATGTAAAGGCCTGACATTGAACTTTCTGATTGCTAAGGCATTCATTCCAAAGTCACTCATCTCAAATAAACAAACATATGACCAGCTGAATGGTGCAGCTACTAGTTACACAAATATATAAGAATCCAGGCTTCCCAATCCATGAAGTTTGCTTTTTAGAAAGCCCTGAATAACCTAGTAATTGACCATCACTTCCCTCAACCTAACTATTGCTCTTAGGTTCAAAATTCACCAATAAAGAATCCTCCTGCCAATGCAGGAGAAGCAAGAGATGCAGATTCAATCCCGGGGTTGGGAAGATACCCTGGAGTAGGAAATGACAACCTACTCCAGTATTCTTGTCTGAAAAATTTCATGGACAGAGGAACCTGCTGGTTACAGTCCATGGGATCACACTGGACTGAGTAAATGAGCGTGAATGTACCCAAATAAAGATAGAACCTCAACACCCTCGGTGCCCCACCCTCCTACCCCAATAAAGATAAAACCTCAGGTCCACTCTTTCTTCCTCTCTTTCCCTCCCCACATCTTCCCTATGTGACTCTTGGGCATCAGAACTTGTGAGTGATAAATATTTTTTTCAAGATTTCTTCATGCTTGTTGCTGATGTGTGTCTTGCAATCCTAGTAAATATCACAGGGACCAGCCCATCCACACCATTGAATAGTACTTACCAGGAGTCACATGAGTTCATGTGAGAGCCCTAGGCAATCCTGGACAATAACAGAAATATTGATAGGTTATTGTTGTTCAGTCACTCTGTCCTGTCCAATTCGTTAAAACCTACTCAAAACAAGCCCATCCATTAGAACGACAGGAATTCACAGAGTAGGAAAGGAAAGCGATAACAGAAAGTCAGTTCAGTTCAGTTCAGTTGCTCAGTCATGTCCGACTATTTGTGACCCCATGAATCACAGCACGCCAGGCCTCCCTGTCCATCACAATCTCCCGAGTTCACTCAGACTCATGTCCATCGAGTCCATGATACCATCCAGCCATCTCATCCTCGGTCGTCCCCTTCTTCTCCTGCCCCCAATCTCTCCCAGCATCAGAGTCTTTTCCAATGAGTCAACTCTTCACATGAGGTGGCCAAAGTACTGGAGTTTCAGCTTTAGCATCATTCCTTCCAAAGAAACCCCAGGGTTGATCTTCAGAATGACTGGTTAGATCTCCTTGCGGTCCAACGGACTCTCAAGAGTCTTCTCCAACACCACAGTTCAAAAGCATCAATTCTTCAGTGCTCAGCCTTCTTCACAGTCCAACTCTCACATCCATACATGACCACAGGAAAAACCATAGCCTTGACTAGATGGACCTTTGTTGGCAAAGTAATGTCTCTGCTTTTGAATATACTATCTAGGTTGGTCATAACTTTTCTTCCAAGGAGTAAGCGTCTTTTAATTTCATGGCTGCAGTCACCATCTGCAGTGATTTTGGAGCCCCAAAAAATAAAGTCTGACACTGTTTCCACTGTTTCCCCATCTATTTCCCATGAAGTGATGGGACCAGATGCCATGATCTTCATTTTATGAATGTTGAGCTTTAAGCCAACTTTTTCACTCTCCTCTTTCACTTTCAAGAGCCTTTTTAGCTCCTCTTCACTTTCTGCCATAAGGGTGGTGTCATGTGTATATCTGAGGTTATTGATATTTCTCCCAGCAATCTTGATTCCAGCTTCTGTTTCTTCCAGTCCAGCATTTCTCATGACGTACTCAGCATATAAGTTAAATAAGCAGGGTGACAATATACAGCCTTGATGTACTCCTTTTCCTATTTGGAACCAGTCTGTTGTTCCATGTCCAGTTCTAACTGTTGCTTCCTGACCTGCAGACAGATTTCTCAAGAGGCAGGTTAGGTGGTCAGGTATTCCCATCTCTTTCAGAATTTTCCGCAGTTTATTGTGACCCACACAGTCAAAGGCTTTGGCATAGTCAATAAAGCAGAAATAGATGTTTTTCTGGAACTCTCCTGCTTTTTCCATGATCCAGCGGATGTTGGCAATTTGATCTCTGGTTCCTCTGCCTTTCCTAAAACCAGCTTGAACATCAGGGAGTTCACGGTTCACGTATTGCTGAAGTCTGGCTTGGAGAATTTTGAGCATTACTTTACTAGGGTGTGGGATGAGTGCAATCGTGCGGTAGTTTGAGCATTCTTTTGCATTGCCTTTCTTTGGGATTGGGATGAAAACTGACCTTTTCCAGTCCTGTGGCCACTGCTGAGTTTTCCAAATTTGCTGGCATATTGAGTGCAGCGCTTTCACAGCATCATCTTTCAGGATTTGAAATAGCTCAACGGGAATTCCATCACCTCCACTAGCTTTGTTCATAGTGATGCTTTCTAAGGCCCACTTGACTTCACATTCCAAGATATCTGGCTCTAGATTAGTGATCACATCATCATGATTATCTGGGTCGTGAAGATCTTTTTTGTACAGTTCTTCCGTAATAGACTAAAATAGTCTTTGAAGCAAATTTCCTTAAGATAAAGTATTTCCTGAGTCTTCAGACTAATTAGCTAGCTAGCTTTCAGGTGTTAAGGAAAACAGGTGACCTCCTAGGCATATAGTCTTATCATTCCCAAACCCTAAGGATTAAGAGAAGATTTTACAATATGCTAAGAAAAACAAAATGCACACAATTGAAAAAAATAGGTATCTGAATGATTCCAGGCTTTTTACATGGCATTTTGGAGGAAACAAGACAGTAGACCTGCAGTGACAGAAACTTCCAACAGAAAAGTCTACAGGTGACACTAATCAACACACACCACTCACCTTTTGGGGTGAAAGTAAAATGTTTAAGGATATGCAAGAATTCAGAGTATACATCTACAAATTCCATATAAAGAAAATGCATGCATGCAAAAAAAAACTAACCAATTTACAAGTGAACCCGAAGACAGACATTGATGTAATGGATAATGAAACATAAAGGATATAGCAGTGAAAAAAACAAAATTATAAACACTTTTATAATTATATATTTACTATACACATAATTAAGTCTTTATACTGCTGTTGCTGCTGCTAAGTCACTTCAGTTGTGTCCGACTCTGTGCCACCCCATACATGGCAGCCCACCAGGCTCCCCTGTCCCTGGGATTCTCCAGGCAAGAACACTGGATTGGGTTGCCACTTCCTTCTCCAACGCATGAAAGTGAAAAGTGAAAGTGAAGTTGTTCAGTCGTGCCCTACTCTTTGCGACCCCATGGACTGTGGCCCACCAGGCTCCTCCATCCATGGGATTTTCCAGGCAAGAGTACTGGAGTAGGGTGCCATTGCCTTCTCCGAATTAAGTCTTTATCAGTTCAGTTCAGTTTAGTCGCTCAGTTGTGTCTGACTCTTTGCAATCCCATGAATTGCAGCAAGCCAGTCCTCCCTGTCCATCACCAACTCCCAGAGTTCACTCAAACTCATGTCCATTGAGTTGGTGATGCCATCCAGCCATCTCATCCTCTGTCATCCCCTTCTCCTCCTGCCCCCAAACCCTCCCAGTCAGAGTCTTTTCCAATGAGTCAACTCTTCATATCAGGTGGCCAAAATACTGGAGTTTCAGCTTTAGCATCAGTCCTACCAAAGAACACCCAGGACTGATCTCCTTTAGGATGGACTGGTTGGATCTCCTTGCAGTCCAAGGGACTCTCAAGAGTCTTCTCCAACACCACAGTTCAACAGCATCAATTCTTCAGCGCTCAGCTTCCTTCACAGTCCAACTCTCACATCCATACATGACTACTGGAAAAAGTCTTTATATTTTATAGCAAATATAAAATCTAACTGGATAAGGATATTATTGTAAATGTATACTACAAATACTAAAAAAGCATTCTTTAGAACTTCCCTGGCAGTCTGGGCTTCCCTGGTGGCTCAGAGGTTAAAGCATCTGCCTGCAATGAGGAAGACCTGGGTTCAATCCCTGGGTCAGGAAGATCCCCTGGAAAAGGCAATGGCAGCCCACTCCAGTATTCTTGCCATGGATGGAGGAGCCTGGCGGGCCACAGTCCACAGGGTCACAAAGAGCCAGACACAACTGAGCGACTTCACTTCCCTGGCAGTCCAGTGGTTAAAACTGTGCTTCCGATTCAGGGGCATGGATCTGATCCCTAATATGGGAACTAAGATCCCACATGCCCTGAGGCCAAAGATAAAAAGAATAAAAATATTCTCAAACATTTAAAGACCTTCTGCAAAATAAAAATAAGTATTCTTAATGATAAAGCATATGCAATTCAAAGTTCTATTCCACCTCCAGCGAAGATAATAATTACAGGCGGTGGGAAGGAGGGAAAGTAAGTTTCCTAGAGAGCTTTACTTGTTGGTGTGGTTGGGGAATAACAGAGAAATAAAACATGTGGAAAACAAATATGAATTGAACTATATTTCTCCAAATTTCATTTGTTGACATCCTACCCCTGTGATGTGACTATGGTCATACTTAGAGGGTAAATGCTGACACAGAGGTATATACAGAGAGAAGGCCATGTGAAGAAGGCAGAGACCAGAGTGATGTGTCGACAAGCCGAGGAATGTCAAAGATTGCCAGCAGCTGGCAGAAACAAGTCCAGAAATGGAATGGGTTCTCCTTCCCAGTTTCAGTAGGAAGGCACACTTGCCAGCACCTTGGTTTCAGATTTCTAACTCCCAAAACTGTGAGATAATAAATTTCTCTTGTTCAAGCCTCCCTTTTTGTGATACTTTGATACTAGAGGAGCCTCAACCAATATATCAGGTAAAACTTTGTGGAAGTTAGTATTTTGTTTTTAGGTATTAGCAGAAATACATTTCTGATTATATATAAAAACAGAGAAAGGGAAAAGTAAAGATAAGTGAAATGGAAGGAAACAAAATGAAGAAAAAAGGATCAAGAGGAAAGAAAAAATAGCAATTTGCCCCACAACAAATAAGGAAAAAGGAACGAAAAATGCTTTCTAAAATCAAGCATATCATTCACTTTGCTAAATGTAAACAGTGAATTTCTTGCATAAAAGGTAGAGATTCTATTTAACTTTTTTTAAAAAGCTGTACTTTATTTGAAAGTAACACATTGACATTAAAAGCATTAAGCATTATTAAGTTCTCCTTTTTCGAGTGATAAGACCACATTCCCAGACCTCTAGCTGGTCAGTGTGTCGCATAACTAGTTTTAGTCAATGAACTGTGAGCCAGATAGTTGGATAAGGAAGCATGGGTGTGAACTCTTTCTTCTGCTGCAGTGAACACACATTGAGAAGGCAGAACAACTAGATGGAAACAGCCTGCGTTATGGCAACAACAGATACAGGGCAACCAAGACCAAAAGTTTGAAAAAAAAGTAAAGAAGCTTTACTGGATTTAGTGTAAGACAAAAATGAACTTTGATTTTGTTTAAGTTTCTGAAATGTTTAAGTTGTTGGTGAAATATAGTATTTTCCTATCTAAACTGATACACACAACTAAAATTCAGCAATTAAAATAGATTGAAAATAAAGAAGTAGACAAAGAGATACCGGGCAAATATGAAATTAAAGAAAAATAAAATGCATATATGATGTGGATTATAAGGCTAAAAGCAGCAAAATAGGATAAAAAGTGACATTGTCTAATGATAAATATTGCAATTCATAAATGAGATAAAGATAAAAGCAGCCTTAAATGCACGTACATATCAATAATATGCTCATGTCAGATATCAGCAATATGCTAGTTTAAAGATATAAAGCAAAAGTTATTGAAAGTGAAATAAAACATTGAATAAATTAGAGTATGAAACTTTAGTATATCTCAGAATTTGGCAGGTCTAATAGAAAAAAATCAGGTCATAGAAAAACTGGATAATAACTGGCTTAATTCCTTTATATGTTTAATTTGGCCTCAACATAAAGCTCAATATAATCTTTAATATTGCTCTCTGTTATAATTCAATACAATTAGAAACTAATAAAATAACTGATATTATATAAAGAATTTGTTCAAGCAAATCCTGGGAGGAAAAAAAAATGGTATGCCATAGCTCTTCAGAAGCTCTTATCCTATTATCAATATCAAGCGTACACTAGCCCATGGATTGAAGATAACCAATACTGTAATATATCCCATACTCAAATTATCTTCTACAGCATCTAAGATAGGTAATGACTTAAATTTCTTTTATAATGGGGGAAAATAGTTTGTTTCCCTACAAAACTTTGAGAAAACAGAACTTACACATAGGCAACACAAGATGCTCTAGCTCAAAAAAAACCCCAAACCAAGTTACATTCTAGGCTTCAAATATCCCATTCATACATCATTGTGCTGCCTCTATATAAGAGAATGACCATACGTCCTGGTTTGCCCAGGACGCTTGTGGTTTATGCCTGTTGTCCAGGTGTAATTATTAATCGCACGCGCTTTCATTTTCAAAAGTGTCTCCGTTTGGACAATAAATTTTGTAGTCACCCTACCATGTTACATGATACAGCCCATTTCTTAAGAGGACAGGGGTCTCTGGGTCTTTTCTGTTCCAAGATTTGTGAGGTTACTAGGGCCATCCATAGGCACCTTTTAACTGTCCTGAATGAAAGCACTGTAAGAAGTATTTATGACTCTAACCCAGTTAAAAAATGTGTTTATTAAAAAGACAGTGAGGAAATGCCATGTTTTACTACATAGAATCATACTAGAGAAAATGAATAATGTATTAGGAAAAATATAATGTATCCTCATTAAATATAAAAAACATCTTTTTCTAAACAATAAAAATTCATCCATTCAAAATCAACTAGGTATGAACTAGAATATCATTGATACCATAGAAAGAATCAACATCAATTTGGTCTCCTTATATATATTAAAAAACATATATTAGATAAGCTATTGATAACATCTTGGATAATGTGGTACCTTCTTGATTCTATTTTGTCCCATGTTGGCCGTCATTTTTTTGTACACATATTCCTACAATTTATTTCTCTGAGTAAACCCCAATTGATAGATTTATACTGTAATCAGCCTTGTGCTGTCAAAGTTCATATGTTAATGTAACATAAATTTATTCATTATTCTATTCACAATACAGAGATGACAGAAGACAACCTTAAAACACAATTCGTATCTTTCTGTTTACTTCTTTTTGATAAAGAAACTATGACTTTGGTGATGCCTGGACTACGATTGAATATCTAATGGTTTTATTTTTTGACATCCCTGTGCGTGTATGTGTTAGTCACTCAGTCATGCCCAGCTCTTTGTAACCCCATGGACTGTAGCCCACCAGTCTCCTCAGTCCATGGAATTCTCCAGAAAGGAATACTGGAGTGAATAGCCATTCCCTTCTCCACTGGATTTTCCTGACCCAGGGTGAACCTAGGTCTCCTGCATTGCAGGCAGATTCTTTTACTGTCTGAACCACCAGAAAAGCCCCTTAACATCCTTACTTCAACTTTCTAGTTCATTTTTGCACTGCCTACTACTAGCAATGTCTTAACTTGTTTATTCATTTTCAGTCTCAATGAGGTTGAAAATATCTCTATTTATGATAAAATGAATGCAATTATTTTCCTTCCTGGCCATTAGACAATCAATAGTATTGGCATTGTAGTTGATAGCATCTGCCATTTTCACATTCTTCTTTACCAGGATTGCATTGATTGGCTAGCTTTAGATACTTGTCAATCTGTATAGATAGATGAATTTGTCTTGAATCTCTGTCAAATCAATGCTTAGTAATAGAATCTCACTTTATTTATTTGTTGTGGAAATCTATATAACATTTCCCCTCAGAGATTTAGTTAATTAGTTAGCATGGTGATAATTACTAAATATTGAACTTGAAGTCTCTCCTTCCTCCTTGCCTCCTACTGATGATATAATTGATCATCAAAGTTATCATGATAGCGATAGAAGTGATAAATACAGATTCTTCTCAGAGGAATAGCAGAATTTTCAAAGAATAAGAAATTTTATATATTTTTTAAATGTGTAGCTTCTAGAATTCCAAAGTAGGACTTAGAATCTGTTCCTGAAAATAGAGTAGAAGAAATTTTGGAAAAATCAAGTAATTTTTAATGATTAGGAAGTTATATACAAGATTTAATTTAATTATTCATTAAAAACTATTCAAAAATTACCAAAACTTAGATTTCAAAAGATTTGCTAGTAATTGAAAAAGTAACCAGATTTAAAGCATCCAGTGCCAATATACAAAGTACACCTAAATAAATACAGTTGAAAATCAATATCCATGTGTTCTGTATCTTTGGATTCAACTAACCACAGGTTAGGGCTTCCCAGGTGGCACTAGTGATAAAGAACTTGCCTGACAATGCAGATAGATGTAACAGATTAGGGTTTAATTCCTGGATTGGAAAGATTCCCTGGAGGAGGGCATGGAAACCCACCCTAGTATTCTTGCCTAGAGAACCACATGAACAGAGGAACCTGGTGGGATATGGTCCATAGAGTTGCTAACCCCTAACCCTCCATGCTATTGCTTCCCTAACCCACTTTCTCTTGGCAATCACCAGCCATTTGCAGCAACATGGATGTGACTAGAGATTGTCATACTAAGTGAAGTCAAAAGAAGACAAATACCTTATGATATCATTCACACATGACACAAATGAAACTATCTATGAATCAGAAACAAAATTAAGAACATAGAGAACAGACTGGTGGTTGTCTTGTGCTTATTTTGCTTTTGTTTTTAACTCAGGTTACCACCAGCATAGCTTAAGAATGTTTTACTCTGTAAATGTGAAGTAGAAGCATCAGGGAGTTGGACAATCCACAAACAGGTTATATTAAAGACAAAAGTTTGGGAAATGACTAAAGTATACTGAATTATATCATAAGTGTAAAACTTTAAAAAGCACTATATATAATTTCTATTGCAAAACAGAAAGAAATAGTTAATAGGAATTCAAAAAAAGTAACTCCAAAACTGCTATTTAAAGGCCCTAGAAATGAATATAAACAGGATAAAAGCAACAATACATTGCAGTAATTTAAATTTAAAGGGAAAAGATAAATCAGGATAAAGTACTAGCCATAAGAACACAGCAACAAGATGGAATTTTATAAATACTCTATGCTGAGGAAAAGATAATTGAGGAAAAATAGACCTAATAAACCAGGAGGGGCATGAAATCTGTTATAAATAGAAAATGGCTAGGATATTGAAATGCTTTTCATATCAGTCTTTAGGTAGAAAAATTGAAGAAATGAAATCTGTAGAGTTAGAAAGTTCTGAAAAAGTAGCCAAAAAAGCTATAATGTTAGTGAAATATTTTAAGAACACATAAATCACCCAGCTATCATATAGTACCAGGAGGATGATCTACGATAAAGGAAAATCTAATAATGTTTCTATGGAACTAAATTTTTATTGTTATAATTCTTAATCATATGTCTAAACATCAACAATATAGTAGGACTGTACTTATGGTAGAAATAACCACTTCAGTATGAATTTATAATTCAAGCTGAAAGGCAAAACACAAGAGAAGAATAATATGTGTTCAGGGAGAATCTAGAAATCATTTTCTCCACAATATATTAGAATATGCTACATATGGGTATTATTGTTCTATTAGTCCTTAGGAAAGATAATGATAAATGAAAGCTATGTTTCTAGAAAAGCTGAATTGAAATAATGCTAATAAATAGAATCAGTTCTGTGCCATTTAGTCTAGATCAAAATATTTTCTTACTCTTGAATTACCCATCATAACGTGGGGAAACCACCCATTAGTAACCCAGAGGAGAAAATGAAACACTTTGGAAGTGAGCTACCTTTCAGACCACCAACGCTGTATTGGCTTAATTGCACCCCATCGTACTAAGTGGTACTTTAGTGGGAGGGAGGATGTGATGCAACCACAGGGCACTTGACACAAGAGGGAATATTTTACTCCTCGGAGAGGATACTTACAGATACTGTGATGATAACACTCGTCTAGTACCACTTCACACAAACACCTCGCTACATTTCTATGTATAAATTCACTTTTAAATTTGTCACTTAAAGGGTGATTTTTGCACACTTCAGAAACATTCAGACAGCAAATGGTATTCTAAAATAAAATTCAACTTTAAACTCTAAGAGTTCTTCTAACCGCTTGAAAGAAACCACATCTTCGGTAGGCACCGTCCTGGCCAATGTGAAGAGCTGTGTGCCTGTACAGGAGTGTGCGCATTTTGAAATGGGGTGGAAGAAGCAATATATGTGTCTGTGAGAATTTATATACATTGTGAGCAGACATGCATGAAAAAATGCATTGTCCCTGTCCCTAGGTCATCCACAAACAGGATTCACGTTGAAGTCCTAACCTCTTTTTGACCACAATAAATAACTCTTGGCTCAGCTTCACTCTGCCAGGACCCCATCGGAGCCCCTTTCTGCTTAGAGGACATGGCCCCATTAAACATAAGGTGGGTTATCTCTGGCTGGGCTGCCTGAAAAGGCTTTAACAACACTATTCAAGGCAGCAACAAATATCCTTTGATGTAGCTATCTCACTTCTAGGAATTTATCTTCAAAAATCATTGTGGATCTATAGGGAGCAATGGTATATATTTGAGAATGCATTTCAAAGTGTTGTTTATATTAGCAAAAATTAGAAACAAACATACATGTGTAATAGTAGAGAACCAGTGAACTATACTCTATTCTTATATTCAGTTAAATACTAAGTAGTCATTATAAATAATGATACAAGAAGACATGTAATGGCCTTGAAAAATATCTGTTAAATGTAAGTGGATAAAACAAGTTATCAGTTAATTTGCTAAGTATGATACTACTTTGTTATGTTTGAATATATAGATGGGCAAAATAAATCATAAGAAAAAATAAAATAGGCAGGTTAAAATGTTATAATGTAAGCACAGTAAAATCAGGGATTATATTTATTCTCCATGTTTTTCTTTATTTTTTGTATTTTGGAAAAGAAATACATTTAATCATCAAAATATTATAGATATGTCATATACATTATCCTTCAAAGTATTATATGTGTGTGTGTGTGTGTGTGTGTGTGTATGTGTGTGGTGTGTGAAAACTTGTCATTATAATTCATCCTAGGAAGGGAGTGTTTTTAAGAAAATAACGATGAAATAACTAAATTAGAAGGTGGAAGCTGAAAGCATGGGAAACAGTGTTATCAGTATTCAAGACAAGAAAAGCAAATGTAGCTTACAAGGAGAGGGCTTTATTTTGTTCTTGAGAGGAAGGAAGAGAGCAGAGAAGAAGAAGGGCCAACAAGGATAACATGTGGAGATGGGGACACTTTCAGAAATCAGCCAGTGGAAACCCACCTGAATTGCATTGGCGAAAGGACATTTAAAGAATAAAATGACTAGTGTTCAATTTAATATTTTTACATGTGTTGCATGAGCTCCTTAAAACCTCCAAAAATCTTCATTGAAATACAGCATGCTTGTGAATATTATATGCTAGAGTCAGTTTCTTGCCTTAATTTCAGAAAGAGCCAAGGCTCTTGACTTCAAGAGCCTCTCTGAATATAAGTGCTAACCAAAGCTGCTTCACCCAGGAGGGAAAGCTCACAGGTCTGAAAAACTATGACAGCTTAAGCCTGAGAGATTCCCAAACATCTTGGAGAGAGCTCAGCCTTTCCACAGGACATGGAGCAGAGCAGGTGAAAATTTTAATCTTACTGGTTGCAGTGGATCATCTCTCCAGGGGTCAAGGAGGCAGAGCCTGAAACCAGAAGATTATTCTTGAACTTAAAAATTTGATGGAATTTGACTTGCAAGGTTTTGGACTTTCTTAGAGCTCATCATTGTTGTCTACCTTTCCTATTTTTCCCTTTTGGAATGGGACTCTCTTTCCTATGCTTGCCCCACCATTGTATTTTGAAAATGTGTAACTTGTCTTGGTTTATAGATTCACAGCTGGAGAAAAATTCTACCTCAAGATGAATCATACCTCATCTCATCCGTATCTGATGTAGATGATTTGTAGATGTGACTTTAGATTCTTGAGTTGATGCTGTAGTGAGTTAAGACTTTAGGGGATATTGGGATGAAATGAATGAAGTTTGCATAGGAGAAGGACATGAATTATGGAAAACACTATGGAATGAACTGTGCAAACCCCCATGCCCACAGTTCTTATGTTGAAACCCTAACCTCTGCTGTGATGGTTTTTGGAGAAGAGACCTTTGGAAGGTAGGTAGATTTAATGAGATCTTGAGAATGGAGCCCTTATGATGGGATTAAGTCTTATGAAAGATACCAGAGAATTGGCTCTGTCTCTTGGTCTCATTCTCTGTAACATGTGAGGATACAAAGAGAAGGCAGCAATCTGCAGACTAGTAAGAGAGCCTCCGTGGACAACTTGGATCAGTTGATCAGCCAATACCTTGACCTTGAATTTCCCAGTCTCCAGAACTATGAGAAAACAAATTTATGTTTTTTAAGCACCCAATCTATGGTATTTTGTTACAGCAACCTAAGCAAACTAATACACTGGTACTAAGAAGCTACAGTATAACTGAAGCTGACACTGGGGTAACAATTTTAAGCCAAATAACACTTTGAAAACATACTCTGTAGCAAGCCTGATTTATGCTTCTTGCTTTCAGAGAGAAATTCCAATTGTTGCTATTGACAGAAGCCTAACATTTTGCCATCTTCTTTACCTTCTTTAGTTTCTCCTCTTATTGTGGACTTGTTATTTTAAGTTAGCCCCTCTCTTTGGTTTTAATTGCTGTCTACTGGTTTGTTGCCAGCTCAATATTCAAAATGATGTAAGCCAAGCTCAGATTTCTGTTTCCACCCTCAACTTACTTTAAAAACTATTCAAAGACCCTGCGCCAGTTTTTAGGATTTAATACTATTTTTGCTTTTAAAGATTAGTCCTAAACACCTGTTGGGAAGTAGGGATCCCTTGGTTTCCTGCACTACTGAGCCTATTCTCTAAGAAAGTACAAGAGGGTATTACTTCTTTATTAGCAGTGGATGTTTTATTTCAACTTTATATAAATTACTCCAGATAAAACTTATCTTTAATTTTGAAATCTCTAACCTAGTCTCTAAGGGTTTAATATTATTTAATTAATAAGAAAGTTAGTCTTAGGTACAGTTTAAAATAGAAAATGTTATTTCTTGGCTTCATGTCTTCCAGTGTTTTTCCCCTTCAATACCCACTCCAGATTCTCTAAACTCAGAAACTTACCTCTCAGATCAGAATTTTTCAAGTCATCATTCTTGCAAGCATAGCCAGCAATTTTTTCTTTTTCCTTTGCCTCTTATTTGGGCTAGGCTTTCAGCAACTTTTGAAATGACACTTTATCTGACATGAAATTTATGCAACCAACCACTCTTACTTGGTAAGTGAAAGAAGGCTTCTCCCTAGAGTCTCACTACTCCCCTCTATTTTAATCTTTGTGTATTTTAGAGAGAACAGAACTTCTTCTTCCTATCTCCACTACAAGATGCCACTCAGTACCTCAAATGATGGACTCAGTCTGGTCAGAGGAACAGGTGACAAGACTATCTTAAAAGAGAACTCCATACTCCCTCAGAATTTACCATAGATCACTTAGGTCTATTTCAAAATTGATATTATTTCAGTTAGATTTTTGTAGTATATGCCTTCATGGGCAGGGCAGGGTTGTCAATAGGATTTTTAATTGAAGAGAATCTTTAATTTTGACATTCTAGTCACTAGATGCTACTTATTTCTGAAATAATTCAACTTCCTAACAGTAAAATGGAGATATTACAGATGATTTGAAGATAACCAGCTAGCTAGATAATACATAGTTACATAGATGATAGATAGCTAAACAGATGATAGGCATGTGATAAAGTAGACACATACATAGAGAGATATAGACAGATAATAGGTGATAGATAGATACTGGTATGGCCTATAAACATTTAGTCCAGGTCATATTCCTATTGAATAAAAATCTGTGAAGCTTGATGAAGACTTCCATTAGTCCTGAAATTTTGGCTGGTGACACAAAGTAAAGAGCTATCTCTAAGACTTAAACAATGTTCATTCCACTTACTTGTGCACTTGCACAGTTGATTAAACTTTCAGCCACTTTTTATATTCAAAATAAGCCTGTGTATTAAAACATACTCCTTTGGTTAGTGGTGCCCTCTTACCCAAGTGTGCAACAGCAGAAATACAGCTAAACAAGATTTGTAACAGCTAGAAGTTGGGCAAAATTGAGTGACACTCCTCTCCAAGAGTCCACTGTTGTTCAGTCACTCTGCTGTGTTCAACTCGTGACTTCATAAACTACAGCATGCCAGGCTTCCTTGTACTTCACTATCTCCCGGAGTTTACTCAAACTCATGCCCATTGAGTTGATAACGTCATCCAACCATCTCACCCTCTGCCACTCTCTTCTTCTCCTGCCCTCAATCTTTCCCAGCATCATGGTCTTTTCCAATGAGACGGCTCTTCACATCAAGTGGACAAAGTACTGGAGCTACAGCTTCAGCATCAGTCCTTCCAATGAATATCAGAGTTGATTTCCTTTAGGATGACTGGTTTGATAGTGTTGCAGTCCAAGGGACTCTCAAGAATCTTCTTCAGCCCCACAGTTCAAAAGCAGCAATTCTTTAGCTTCTTTATGATCCAATTCTCACATCCATGCATGCCTACTGGAAAAACCACAGCTTTGACTATACAGACCTTTTTCAGCAAAGTGATGAGTATTCATATACAAAATTCATTTATCAATGAGTAGAGTCAATTCCAATAAGACAATTTTCTTGGTCAAGATTTATTCCAAAACATATAAAGTCCAGAATTAAGGATGAAAGAAATTTAATAAGAATTTCAGCAAAAGTACCATTTATAGTTGCAAGGTAATACTTTGCTACGTTCCTGGGAGTGGAAATGGTTTGCAACAACTCTTTCTTTTTTTTCTAATATGGTTGATTTACCATGTTATGTTAGCTTCTGGACTAAAACAAAGTGATTCAGTTATATATATGCATATAATATATGTATTTCATATTCATTTCCATTATTGTTTATTACAGAATATTGAATATAGTTCCCTGTGTTATACAGTAGGACTTTGCTGTTTATCTATTTTATAACTGGTAGTATATATCTGCTTATCCCAAACTCCTAATTTATCCCTCCCCAACTCCCTTTCCCCTTTGGTAACCACAAGCTTGTTTTTTATGTCCATGAGTCTGTTTCTGCTTCATAAATGAATTCATTTCTGTCATACTTTATATTCTACACATAAGTGAGATTGTATGACTATGCAAAGCCTTTGACTGTGTGGATCACAATAAACTGTGGAAAATTCTGAAAGAGATGAGAATACCAGACCACCTGACCTGCCTCTAGAGAAACCTATATGCAGGTCAGGAAGCAACAGTTAGAACTGGACATGGAACAACAGCCTGGTTCCAAATAAGAAAAGGAGTACATCAAGGCTGTATATTATCACCCTGCTTATTTAACTTGAAGAAAAGTTATGACCAACTTAGATAGCATATTCAAAAGCAGAGATATTACTTTGCCGACTAAGGTCCATCTAGTCAAGGCTATGGTTTTTCCAGTGGTCATGTATGGATGTGAGAGTGGACTGTGAAGAAGGCTGAGCGCCGAAGAATTGATGCTTTTGAACTGTGGTGTTGGAGAAGACTCTTGAGTCCCTTGGACTGCAAGGAGATCCAACCAGTCCATTCTGAAGGAGATCAGCACTGGGATTTCTTTGGAAGGACTGATGCTAAAGCTGAAACTCCAGTACTTTGGCCACCTCATGCGAAGAGTTGACTTATTGGAAAAGACTCTGATGCTGGGAGGGATTGGGGGCAGGAGGAGAAGGGGATGACAGAGGATGAGATGGCTGGATGGCCTCACTGACTCAATGGACATGAGTCTGAGTGAACTCCAGGAGTTGGTGATGGACAGGGAGGCCTGGCGTGCTGCAATTCATGGGGTCATAAAGAGTCAAACACGACTGAGAGACTGAACTGAACTGAACTGAACTGAGTGCGTCATGAGAAATGCTGGGCTGGAAGAAGCACAAGCTGGAATCAAGATTGCTGGGAGGAATATCAATAACCTCAGATATGCAGATGACATCACCCTTATGGCAGAAAGTAAAAAGGAACTAAAAAGCCTCTTGATGAAAGTGAAAGAGGAGAGCGAAAAAGTTGGCTTAAAGCTCAACATTCAGGAAACAAAGATATGGCATCTGGTCCCATCACTTCATGGGAAACAGATGGGGAAACAGTGGAAATAGTGTCAGACTTTAGTTTTTGGGGCTCCAAAATCACTGCAGATGGTGATTGCAGTCATGAAATTAAAAGACGCTTACTCCTTGGAATAAAAGTTATGACCAACCTAGGTAGCATATTCAAAAGCAGAGACATTACTTTGCCAACAAAGGTCCATCTAGTCAAGGCTATGGTTTTTCCAGTGGTCGTATATGAATGTGAGAGCTGGATTGTGAAGAAAGCTGAGTGCTGAAGAATTGATGCTTTTGAACTGTGGTGTTGGAGAAGACTCTTGAGAGTCCCTTGGACTGCAAGGAGATCCAACCAGTCCATTCTAAAGGTCAGTCCTGGCTGTTCTTTGGAAAGAATGATGCTAAAGCTGAAACTCCAGTACTTTGGCCACCTCATGCGAAGAGTTGACTCATTGGAAAAGACTCTGATGCTGGGAGGGACTGGGGGCAGGAGGAGAAGGGGATGAGAGGATGAGATGGCTGGATGGCATCACGGGCTCGATGGATGTGAGTCTGAGTGAACTCCGGGAGTTGGTGATGGACAGGGAGGCCTGGCATGCTGCAGTTCATGGGGTCGCAAAGAGTCGGACACAGCACTCCTGACTAAGCCCAATTTGCATAGGACAGACCCAGAGGAAAGGAAGAAAACATATAAAAAGAGGAGCCAAAGAGCTCTCTCTCTCTCTCTCTCTCTCCTGTGCGCTGGGCCATTCTCTTCACATCTTTGGATTGACATGCCCTCATGCCTCGAAGATGGATTTTCCCACTATTTTCTAAATAAAATAGAGCTGTAACACTGAGCTGTAACACTGATTTGTCTAAGAGCTGTAACACAGTCCGTTCGAGACCTGAGAGCTATAACATGGTCTGTCCAAGACCCGAGAGCTGTGATACTCCGAGGGGGCTTTAATATCTGTCACTCCAAATCTTTGTTGTGACAAGACAAAGAACCGAGGAGCATACATTCTCCTGACACTATGATACCTAGAATTATGTTTTACACAAATGAGTTTGCATTGTATAATTATTAAATATATACATATATATCTTATACACACACACACATATCTATATATATGAGTCTCCTATAAGGCAGGAGACCCTGGTTCCATCCCTGGGTTCAGAAGATCCCCTGGAGAAAAGAATGGTTACCCACTCCACCAGTATTCTTGCCTGGAGATATCCATGGACAGAGGAGCCTGGTGGGCTATAGTCAATGGGGTCTCAAAGAGTTGGAAATCACTGAATGACTAACACTTCCACTTTCATATATATATAGGGCAAACATTACTGGATAAGCTTGGAAGTCAAATGTTGTAGGTAAAGAGTCCTCATTTACTGAATAATCAATTTATTCATTGAACAAATTATCATTTAACAAACCTAGCATTTTGTTAGGTTCTGGACTGACAAAAGTAATTACATTACTGTCTTTATTGTCAAAGGCTTTGAACTTAAGTAGTGAAAGAAATAAAATAAATAATGTGTTTAAAATATTTTACATGTGACCATAGAAGTTATCTATACAGGATTCATGAGAGCATCTTTTCAGTCTACCAGAGGTGGAGGTGGCAGTTTATCAACGAAAGCATAATGGAAGGAGTTGGGCTTAATTCAAAGATTGCCACTCTGATAAGGGAAGAGCATAGGTGAAAGTGTAATAAGGCGTGCAAAGACAGCAAATGAATTGCTAGTGTGAGACTGAGACCAGCAGGGGTGAGCCTGGAAAGAAGAGTTTACTCATTCATTCAACAAATATTGAATGCCTACCACGGGTCCTGGGGAAATGTTTGTCCTCACTGACACAGTTTAGAAGTAAGAGAGACAGAGATAGATAAACCCTTGAAGGAAGAAATGGCAACCCTCTCCAGTATTCTTGTCTGGGAAATCCCGTGGTCAGAGGAGCCTGGTGGGTTATAGTCCATGGGCTCACAAAAAGTCAGACATGACTGAGCACATACACACACACACACACACACACACGCATATAGACCCTGCTACTGAGAAATATTGAAGGCAAAAGGAGAAGGGAGCAGCGGAGGATGAGATGGTTAGATAACATCGCCAAATCAAGGGACATGAATTTGAGCAAGCTCCAGGAGAGAGTAGAGGACGGAGCAGTCTGACATGTTGCAGTTCATGGCATCCCAAAGAGTCAGACATAACTCAAGAGCTGAACAGCAACATAAAGATGCATAGATATGTTATTTTATAATTATACGCTATAGTATTTTAGTTGGGTTAAACACATTATAAAAATATGCATGGTATATTATGAGTGCCTCTCTTAAAGTCAGAGAAAGCTTTCTGGAGATAATTCAGAAAGCTTCTGAATGCAGAGTTTTAAAAAAGAAAAAGAATAAGGCAAATATGGGAGGAAAAGACAACTCCTAAGGATGGGAAACAGGGGAAACAGTGGCAGACTTTATTTTGGGGGGCTCCAAAATCACTGCAGATGGTGACTGCCGCCATGAAATTAAAAGACACTTACTCCTTGGAAGAAAAGTTACAACCAACTTAGATAGCATATTAAAAAGCAGAGACATTACTTTGCCAACAAAGTCCATCTAGTCAAGGCTATGGTTTTTCCAATAGTCATGTATGTATATGAGAGTTGGACTGTAAAGAATACTGAGCACTGAAGAATTGATGCTTTTGAACTGTGGTGTTGGAGAAGACTTTTGACAGTCCCTTGGACTGCAAGGAGATCCAACCTGTCCATCCTAAAGGAAATCAGTCCTGAATATTCATTGGAAGGACTGATGCTGAAGCTGAAACTCCAATACTTGGGCCACCTGATGTGAAGAACCGACTCATTTGAAAAGACCGTGATGCTGGGAAAGATTGAGGGCAGGAGGAGAAGGGGACGACAGAAGATGAGATGGTTGGATGGCATCACCGACTCAACGGACATGAGTTTGAGTAAACTCCGGGAGTTGGTAATGGACAGGGAGGCTTGGCGTGCTGCAGTCCATCAAGTCACAAAGAATCAGACACGACTGAGCAACTGAACTGAATTGAACAGAAGGATGGGAAAAGTATGAAAATGGGGAAAACTTTGACCAGAAACAGTGTGGAATATGCAACAGCACCACAAGTGATGAGCAGTTGCTGCTAAGTCACTTCAGTCGTGCCCGACTCTGTGAAGCCCCATAGACGGCAGCCCACCAGGCTCCCCTGTCCCTGGGATTCTCCAGGCACGAACACTGGATTGGGTTGCCATTTCCTTCTCCAATGCATGAAAGTGAAATTGACAGTGAAGTCGCTCAGTCGTATCTGACTCTCAGCGACCCCATGGACTGTAGCCCACCAGGCTCCTCCACCCACAGAATTTTCCAGGCAAGAGTACTGGAGTGGGGTGCCATTGCCTACTCCATGATGAGCAGTACTAGGATAGAAAGAGAAGTATGGATAAGATGATGGGCAAGCTTTTTCGGCTAGGGTGTTTGGACTTTGTGAAGAAATGGAGAGCCTTTGAAAGATTCATACACAAGAAGAACTTTATCTGATATCTGTCACTTTGCCATTACCTTATTTGAATGTAGTTCATCTCAGTTGCTCTCTCCACAGTGATTATTATTAAAATCCTCCAACAGAAAAGCATCCTGGCCTTTGTTTCCCGAAGTAGCTAAGAAGAGAAAAGTAAGGGAGATGACATCACATTCTGCAATTAGGCTTGTATTTAAAAAAAAAAAAAAAAAGTGTCAGGAGATCAAATGGGCTGGACAAGCCCACAGGAACCAAAAAAGGAAGAAAGCATGCAGAGAGCCGGGAGTACACGACAGACCCCCCGGGGCTCCTACAACCTTCCCAGGTTCAAAATTGAAAGTTCTAGCAAGGCTTGGTTACTACTCAGTTTGAGACAGTAATAGAAACCTCAGTTTATATGCAAAAACTTGGTGATCTTAAAACTTTTAATTTTGGTTAACACTGGAGTGAGAAATGTCTTAGTTCTTTTTTTAAAGAAACTTTATAGAATATTTTGAGTTTTTCATGTCACTCCTTATGTGTAATTAAGTGACACACCAGTGTAAAATGAGTCTTCTCATACAATTTTCCAAGAGTAATTATATATAATTGAAGAAAATAAGAGCTGCTCCTGCTTTAAGGTGGTGAGTCTATCATACCATCATTTATGATTCATATGATAATCATACCCACAGCCTAATAATATCAAAATGTGTTTTCCTAAGCTAGGATGCTGACTAACTGGCATAGTGTACTGAGCAATTAAAATGGAAACAGCTCCCAGCAAAATGTCCAAGTTTGTAAAGAAAGATGAATTTTCAGAGCCTTTTGAAAGATAATTCTCCAGGAGTAGTTTCTCACATTTCTGCCCATCTTATGAAATGAGACATTGACCTTCATTTCAAGTCACTGACTACCCTTTGTTCCAGCCTATTTTTTCAAGGCAAGCAGCCTTGGAAAATACAGTGTCTCCCTTCAAAACAAAAGACAGCTTTGCTTGCAGTCTGGACAGGTAGAGATGTGTCTTCCTCCAGAAGGCTCATTTGACTCCCCATTATAAAGATTCAGGTTCCCTAAACTCAGGGTACCTCTCTGAGTCCAGTAACATATACTGTATATACAGGCATCCATCTGGGCCCATTCGCATTGCACAATAGAATTAGAAGCCAAGGAAAACTGGTGCAAATATGCCAGTGTCCATTCTGCTCACTGATGTGCCAGGAGTAATTACAGTCTTTTTCTCTGACCTTGAAGTTTGTGTCTTCTGCTAACCTGCTTAACAGTGCTGCAAGCTACATTCTTAGTTTCCAAGCAGAATAAAATCTCAGATCCTTCATACTTCCTGCAGAATCAAATGGTCAAGAGAAACTGACTGGTTTGAATGACATTTTAATTGAGTGGGTCTCTTAACATGATAACTTACCAATAATCACATCAAAATGTATTATAGATCATATGTCCTAAGGAAAGGGGGTCTGTAGTATTAAAGGGGGTCTGTGCCCTGACTCAAGTTCTAATTCTAAAAAAAAAAAAGTACTATAAAACTGATATTAAAGTATTTCTCTAGAAGGACAATAATTTTTCCTGATTTAGGCACCAATCAGAAAAGATACCTGCTCCTTTAGCATATTTCATGAGAGTTATGGATATAGAATTTTCAAGGAAGAGTGGGAGTTTTGATTTATTTCTGCTTCTCCACTTTCAAGTTCTATGTCTTTAAACAAGGTACATATTCTTTTTGCAACTTCAATCTTCCACATGTGTGCATACACATACACACACATATATATATACATATGCACATAAGTTTCTACACAGTGTTGGTACTTAAGATAGTGGTTATTTCATTATTACTTTTATTAATTAACACAAATCATACCTACCAGAGTTAGAATTCAGTATCGGGGGCTAATCAGTCTATACTCTTGTTTGCATTTTCATATGGTAACACTAAGAGCAAGCACTAAGTTTCAACTGATGACAGTTACTCAGAGTCCATCTGTGGGTTTCCTGCTGCTAAGTCGCGTCAGTCGTGTCCGACTCTGTGTGACACCATAGACGGCAGCCCACCAGGCTCCCCCGTCCCTGGGATTCTCCAGGCAAGAATACTGGAGTGGGTTGCCATTTCCTTCTCCAATGCATGAAAGTGAAAGATGAAAGTGAAGTTGCTCAGTTGTGTCCAACTCTTAGCGACCTCATGGACTGCAGCCTACCAGGCTCCTTGTCCATGGGATTTTCCAGGCAAGAGTACTGGAGTGGGGTGCCATTGACTTCTCCAGTGGGTTTGCTAAAAATCGCTTATATATCTATCAGATTTCCCACTGTGCTCACTACTTTGCCACTTGAAAAATAATTTAACTAATTTATCCAGTACACATTAAGCAACTGAGGAAAAAAATGTGACAAAGAGCTCTACTGTCAACTATTGGTCAGACAGAGGCAAGCAATTACAACATAATGTGGCAATTTTAATCCAGCTGCCTCTGTATTAGGGCTTGCCGGGTAGCGCTAGCAGTAAAGAATGCTCCTGCCAATGCACAAGACACAAGAGCCCCAGGTTCAGTCCCTGAGTTGGGAAAATCCCCTGGAGGAGGGCATGGCAACCCACTCCAGTGTTCTTGCCTGAAGAATCCCATGGACAGAGGAGCCTGGCAAGTTATAGTCCATAGGATCACAAAGAGTTGGATACGACTGAAGCAACTTAACACACACTCCTGTTTATTAGCATGAGGCAGGGATATAAATAAATAAATAATTTGCAAAGGTCAAAACTGATGATCAATTGATATCTATGAGGCAAGTACAGATCACCCTTGAAGCACAGAGAAAGGACTGTCTCTGATTAGAACAGTGACCAGACCAATAACAGATTTGGGGAATTTCATAAAGAATCTTTATGCTGTTTTGATTGGAAAATAGTTCAAATCAGCCTCTCATCTTTCCACTGATAAAGTGGACTTAGAATCTTGATGAACTATTCAAAAAGTCAATGCACACACACACACACACACACACACACACACACACACAAGTCAATGCATGTAGAGTAAGAGCCATCCCTTTATTGTCTCTGAAAGCACTTAATGTTAAAAGAAGATAATTATGGTAACTCCATCAATTTCAAGATGTGCCTCATCTTTGTTCTTGAACTCATTCTTTCTGTCCCAAGAACCGTGGTCGATCATTCATTTTCCCTCTCTTTGGTGCAAAAGGTCTTAACCTAGAACCAATTAGCCTGTCAGAACACCAGTAAGTCCCTCAAATGGCATTTTTCCAGAAGTGAAGAGATTTCATTGGGTAATCAAAGAGTCTGTGTCACATATACCAGAAAAAATATTAAAAAGGAGTGTTCTGGTTTAGGCTTAATTTCTCTCCTGGCCCTTTCTTGCCAGTACATTTTACAACCCTCCTCTATCTGTCACTGTTTTTTCCCTCCTTACTTTATTGAAAAGCTTCTTCAAAAAGTACAAAGTGCTTACTGTATTTATTTATTATTTGCAGTTTATGCTTCCGCCCACTACTTTCTGGCATTTGAGCCACAGTTATTGGCTCAAATTATTCTTGTTAAAGCTTCATGTGACTTAAGTAACCCAAAAAAAAGAATATACTTATGCAGTCTTATTTTATTTAGTAACTATCTGTGAAGTTGTTGGCCACTCCTTTCTCCTTGAGACAGGCTGCTGCTTTGACTTTTAGACACTGTCAATCTTGTTACCCTCCTACCTTTGTGAGTGCCTTCCTTCAAAGATATTTTTGTTACACATAGATCCATCCTTGACTTCATTCAGTAATTCTTCCTGAAAAAACTTCTGCAAGCTGCCCTTTGCTTTAGTTATGTTTCTGACATCAACTTGAAATGAAAGTGAAAGTTAGTCATTCAGTCATGTCTGACTCTTTGTGATCCCATGGACTGTAGCCTGCCTGGCTCCTCTGTCCATGGGATTCTCCAGGGAAGGGTACTGGAGTGGGTTGCCATTTCCTTCTCCAGGGAATCTTCCCTACCCAGGCATCCAACCCAGGTCTCCTGCTTTGCAGGCAGATTCTTTACCAACTGAGCAACTGGGGAAGCACTAAGACATCAGCTTAGTGAGCCTTATCACATTTTACAAAGGAAGCCCAATGCCTTAACATAAGATTTCTGTGAATTCTTAGGGAGTTATGTTGGCTCCAAATTTCATAACCTTACCTATATTTCATACTCGTCAATGATTTTAATCTCACGGCTTTTGATGTGAACTTAGCTGTTGGTTTTGTTTTTTTTTCTTGATTTCCTTCAAAGTGATTCACCAGAGCATGTGTGAGCAATAATCTTAGCAGAAGGTATAGGTAATTAAGGGGTGTGTGTGTGTGTGTGTGTGTGTGTGTGTGGTATGTATTAATATGTGTGTGTGGCAGTGAGAGGGGAGGTAGTATAATCAGTACATTTCTGATCGGCTACCTTTCTGTCCAATCCTTCACCATATTCCTCAGAACACACTCTTACTCCCAATATTCTCTCTTTGTCCTTCACTTCTCTGTTTCCAAACTATTTCACTGTATTAGATAGAACAACTTAACTTTCTACCACATAGTCAGTCCTGAGTTTAATTTTGTATGTTCAAGAACTCATTGCAACATCTATTCAAACAGAACTAAAATCTATAGAAAAGAATCTACTGGGAATTCTACAAAAGAAAATATAAAAACTGAAATTATGTACTAATAAATTTAACAGTAGACTAGATACAGCATAAGAGAAGATTAGTAAACTGAGAGATAGATCAATAGAAAATATCCAGATTGAAGCATGAAGAGAAAATCAGAGAGAAAAATACAGAAATGAGCAAAGTGTTATAAGGAAGATATTGAAGTGAGCCACAAATCACTTGATCCTAGGTCATAGAATATTTTCAAGGAGCTCTAAAATAAATTATCAGAAGACAAAATCAAACTGAGAAATCTCAAGCAGAATTTCTTGAGTAATTCCTCAAGAAAATGCTTTTTAAGCTCTTACATCAAATAGAATAATACTAAAATAGCAAACATGGAAAATAATCAGGTTTATTGGTTAAAGTTAGAATTACTTACAATTAGAATTTTAATTTTAATATATATAAAATATATATCATATAAATATATATAAAATACATAATATAAAATATAGAATAATTGTATAATCTTATATAGTTATTTTAATTATTCATAGAAGTTATGTTCTATAAAGTCATTATAAAATTTAAATTAGCAAGCACTGAATCATTTCCCCTAGGAAAAGCACAGGATTAGATTCCTAAGAGCCTCTAGTCACAACTTTTTGATCAACCTATCAATCCATAATCTTGTTTTATGTGTTTATGTTTCAAGATATCATTTAATATATATCATTGATGCATTAATGTAAAGCTCAGAGCCAACAGCACTACAACTCATGTCTGAATGAAGCTAAATCTAACACACCTATTTTATCCATTGAGCAGAATGTCTTGCATCTAGGAATACTACACAAACCTCATCACATTGCTTGGAGTCCACTTTAAGCAGAACATTATCAAAAAAAAAAAAAAAAAGGACAAAATTGTAGAAAGGTGACACTAAATATATCGTGAAGAGGCCACTTGTTTCTAGACTGAGATCTGAAATAAGAAAGCAGCCTTTCCTTGTTCAGCTGGGAACATGCACATGGGGTGACTCAAATGTTTTGCTACTCTGCATATGTGCCTATCTGTGAGTGATCAATAAAGTGTCTTGAGTATATACAGCCTTGAGGTTAAATTCTAACAAGTAGGTAAATTCACAAATTCAAAATCTGAAAAGTGATCAAATGTGTGTGTGTGTGTGTGTAAATATATACACATACATATATAATTTATATTTATATAATCTATTTTTTAAACTGTTAAACTTTATATTTATTATGTGGGCTTCCCAAGTGATACTAGTAGTAAAGAATCTGCTTGCCAGCGCAGGAGACATAAGAAATGCAGGTTCCATACCTGAGTCAGGAAGATCCCCTGGAGGACAGCATGCAACCCATTCCAGTACTCTTGCCTGGAGAATCCCATGGACAGAGGAGCCTGACAAGTTACAAGTTCATAGGGTCACAAAGAGTCAGACATGACTGAAGTGACTTAACAGACACACAAGCATATTTATTATGTATATTATAATGAGGCATGTAGAGATTGTGACACACCTTCTTAAAAGAAAAAAGAAACTTCAACAAGGGCAGTCTCTCTAACACCTTCACCCCAGTGCCCCCAGTGTGCCAAGCCCTGATCTGCTTTGTTTCTATAGAACTTATTATTTTTAAACAAATTCTATTCACTTGTCTATTTATTAATTCACTCATCCATTTATTGATTTACTTATTGTATTTATTACTCATTTTCTGTCTTCCTCTGCTGTGTCACAGAGGCAGGTACTTTTGTTTTGTTCTCTGATGGATCCCAGGTGAACAATTAGAAAGAAGGAATTAACTTTAATGTGTTTCTCCTGTTCACCTCTTACTGAAGTTTGAGACTTAGGGTGCTTTGCAGAGAACATAGAAGATAGGAGCTGTAATGTAATGGGAAGAGTATTAAAGAAATAATTAGAGATCCAGTACTAACCGCCCCTCTTTAACAAATTCTTACGTTGGTAATCTCAACACTCTGAGCCTTGCTTAACTCTAGTAAAACTCAGAAGTAATATTTATCCCTGTGCACATTACAGGTGGCTCAGTGGTAAAGAATCCACCTCCCAATGCAGGAGATGCAGGGGACATGGGTTCAATTCCTGAGGCGAGAAGATCCCCTGGAGCAGAAAATGGCAACCCACTCCAGCACTGTTGTCTGGAAAATTACATGGACAGAGGAGCCTGGAGGGCTAGGGTCCAAGGGATCCCACAAAGTTGATAGGACTCAGCAACTGAGCACACAGGCATGCACATCAGAGTTACCAGTTACCAGTATTAATGAATACTGGAATACGAGCAGGTTTGGAATACTCCAACTAAACATAAAGTCTTTTCTGTTTAGCAGGTATGTAAAAGCAACTATGCAATAAGTGATATTAAATTAGAAACTCTTGATATTTCCATTTTAAAAGTGTTCGTCACTCAATCGTTTCCAACTCTTTGCGAACCCATGGACTGTAGCCCACCAGGCTCCTCTCTTCATAGAATTCTCCATGCAAGAATATTCCATGCAAATGGCAAGTGAGTTGCTATTTCCTTCTCCAGGGGATCTTCCCAACCCAGAGATCAAACCCAGATCTCCTGCATTGCAGGCAGATTCTTTACCACCTGAGCCCCCAGGAATTTCCATTTTAAAGCTCAACAAAAATACCTTTTTTCCATATGTCCTTCCCTACTTTTATCTTACTTTTAGTTTTCAAACAATGTACCCTTTGTTCTCCACCATTCCATTCAAGATTCTAACAATCTCAAATAGTATGCTAAAAAATTAGTCAAAATCAAGAAAATTAGCTAACAAAGATATAAAGGTAACAAAGATACTAATTGTCCAATAAAAAGAATAACTCAGGAAAAAAAAAAAAAAACAGTTGTCAAGGAAAGTGTGGATTCACTGTAACTAGTGCACTTGCAATAAATGCACTAGAATTCAAAACATGCATTTTATATATAATCTTCTAAAGCACAAACGTGGTTGCATGAGGGAAAGAAGTGAAATCTCTTTATGGAATCAAGGGCAGTACTCTTTAATTTCTCTTTTTTTATGATAGTATTGTTTTTCTCCTGAGATTTTGGCAGGCCCTTGAAATTGGTGTCACTTTTGATTAATTCTTTTTGTTCTCTGATGACAGTTAATGGAATGATTTGAAAGCTATTTGCTTTACAAAAAAGATCCAATATAACTGCCTTTTGTGCCCATTCTTAAAGCTTTTACTTCTTTTTCTTGAAATAATTAATAAAAGAGAAGAAAGATTGCTGTAATTATTAAGCATTCTAAACTATATCTGGGTGCCTGACATTCACAGGAACTGTCATTAAAATTAGATCACTTGTCTCACTTTAAGGAAATGTTACTTTTTACTATGTTGATGATATAATCTGAAAAATATCTTGACAGGATACTACTACAGAAAACAGAATACAGGCCCTTCAATATATACTTATTTTTCCTTATTCAGAAATCTATAAGGTAATTAAAATTGTTACTTCAAGTATATCAAATCCTTATGATTGCCATTGTAAAAATGGATCAAGGTCATCAATTATTTCATAAGAACCATCAAAGTTCAAGGATTATAAGTATAAATCAATTTTAAAGACAGATCAAAAGTAAAAGGTAGAAATATCGTTTCACTCCTGTTCAACTAATCAGCTGACTTGCTTTAGAGGCAAGGCTGAATAAAAGGCTTTTAATATGCACAATGATTTCAAGTCTTTTTCCTTGTTAAAATTAATATTTGTCTATTCCAACATTTTTGTCATCAGTCCCTTGCTTGATGACATTATGGTAAATACAATCATATAAGAATATTTTTTTCCTGATCACATAGCAATTTTCTTATATTGTCAATAAAATGCATGAATCTTCATTAACAAATGTGAAAATATACTGTCATATGCAAATAACAGAAATACTTTAGAGACAAAGGGAAAAATAAGTAGCATGAGAAATAAAGCCCTAAGTCAAAACATTATCATTGGAAATCCAGACTATTCCTCCAGATATAGAAATAGATAACTACATAAATTATATCCTAAAAGGACCAAAGATCTTAAATTACCTTAATCAAACATTCTACAGTGGCAAGAAAATTCAAAAGCTATACAAATATAAATGTTTTTAATTTGTTGAACAATTAAATGGTCTTTAACAACAAACTTTTATGTTATGGGTCTTCTATTTCCATGCTATGGAGGGTACCTAATTATGGTAACTATGTAAACCAACAACAAAAAAAAAACATTTGAAATTAATGGTACCTAAAGTTATGCTTGGAAATTAATGCTTTTCCCCTCCCTGAAACAACAAAGTTGATTCTATTAAATGTGATAAATGAAATGTAAATTAAAATTTTAATAAGGTGCTTGTTAATCCATTTGTTCATGGCTAACTTGAACTCAGTTAAATTAGCTCCTTATTATGAGCACTAGAGATATGATTTCTTCTAAATCTCAAGGGCAAATAAGTGTTAGAGGACTGCTTGTCCCATGATAGCTCCATAAATTGTTATTAAAATTATTCACTAGACACTTTTTCTGCGATGCATTTCATTTAGAAAATCAATTCTGTGTTGCTAAAGAGAGACAAGCTCTCCAACAGCAATCACAACACCAGATACAAAGGCAAAACAAAACCACATATGAGCTACTCTGGGATTTTATCATTGCCTTGGTCATTTTATCTCCATGAATTGCAGAAAATAGTTTTCAAATAATTGTAAAATATCACATGATTTCTGAGGCTCAGGATGATTCCTGGAAAGTTCGAAAATATTTTAGTATTTTGTAAAAGTTCTCTTCAATCTCCAGGCTTGAATTTCTCAGTTTTGGGCACTTGCAGACAGACTATCTAGTTAATGCAGTGTGTCTTACAAATAACAACTTTAGAAAATTTTTAATTCATCATTAAAAGCAAAAATTAAACAAATGATTAAAATTTACAATAATGATTAATTCTCCATAAGAGAGGATAGAGAGATTTTTTTTTTTAGTGTTTTGCCAAGGCTAGTCTGAGGCTGGACAATTAGAAAGACTGTCACTGAGTCTAGCCTGTTGGTTTTACTTCTTAACCCTTTATTTCTACAACATGGAAAAGCCTGTGTCAAAACTGCAGATGTTCTAAACAGCAATATGTGCTTGGTGTTTCCCCTAAGCAAATCTTAACACTCAAATCAAGCATAGGCATGAGCTCTTCAACAATACAGAGCCAGTATTGTGTTTCATGAGATGCCAAGTTAACAATTATTCTACCCACATACGTGGAAAACATATGAGTTTCTAGCACTCCTAGAAGTAACGTGCTAAAAGCTACAGAAAATGCAAGTTTCAAAAAAACACAAGCCACAGTTTACAATGACAGTACTTGACTGCTACTTAAGAACTAATGGTTTTTAAGCATATTTACCACGTTTGAAAATAATTATGGAACCTGGAATAGCCAAAGCAATCTTGACAAAGAATAAGTTAGATTTGCACATCATTTAAGAAGTTATTACAAAGCTACAGTAATCCACAGCATATTAGCATAAGGATACATATACAGATCAGTCAAATAGCATTGAGTCCAGAACTAAATCCACACAACTATAATCAATTGATTTTGAACAAGTTTATCAAGACAATTCAATGGGCATAGAAGAATTTTTTTCAACAAACGGTGCTGGGACACTAGATATCTACATGGCAAAAAAAAAAAAGGAAGAACAAAGGTGGAACTTTATCTCATAATATATACAAAAATTAACTCAGAATGTATCTTAGATTTCACGTAGGAAAACTCCTAAAAAAAATAATAGATGTAAATATATGTAAACAGATTAAGCATAGCATTCCTAGAAATAATATCAAAAGCCCAAAGGACAAAAGAAATCTATCAAATTTAGAAAAATCTGTGCTTTAAAAGGCACCATAAGACAACAAAATGACAATCATAAAATGGAACAAAATATTTACAATTATATATCAGATAAGCAACTTGCATCTAAAATATATAAAGAACTCTTACAACTCGACAATAAAAGACAATGTAGCTTGAAAACTGGGCACAGGATTTGAATAGATATTTCTACAGAGAAGTTATACAAATATCCAAGAAGAATATGAAAAATTTTCAATATCGTTACTCGTTAGGGAAATATGAACCAAAACCACAATGAGATATCACTTCTAGGATGACAAAAATGAAAAAAAAAAAAAAAAAAGGACAGGTAATATTAAATTCTGGTGAGGACAAGGAAAAATTTGGATTCTCTTTCATTGTTGGTTAAATTATAAAATGTTACAACCACTTCACAAAGCATTTTGACAGTTTCTAAAAATGTTAAACACAGACTTATGTGACCCAGAAGTTCTATTCCTAGCTATATGTCCAAGAGAAATAAAAATATATGTCCCCACAAAAATCTGTACACAAATGTTGAGAGAAACATTAGCCAGTCACCAAAAAAGTATAAACAATCTAAATGTCTAATCACTGATGAATGAATAAATAAACAAATGTGCTATATTCACACAATGGAATATTATTCAAGCGTTAAAAGAAATTAAGTACAGAAATATGCTATAACATGGTGAACTTTGAAAGTGTATAATAAATGAAAAATAGTTACAAAAAACCACATTTCAGGATTCATTTTTATGAAACCTCCAGAATAAGCAAATTAGCTGAAACACAAAATATATTAGTGGTCATCAGAAGCTGAGGGGGGAGGAAAGAACAAGAATAATTGCTCATTCGGATAAAATTTCTTTGGGGAGTGAGGAAACATTCTAAAACTAATGATAAAGGTGGATCAATTTTGAAAATATACTAAAAATGTCAGAAGTATATATTTCAAAAAGAGTGGATTCTATAGGTAAATTATATCTCAGTAAAGCTATTTTAAAAAGCAATTGGTTAATATGATGAAACTGTGTGTAAATCATAATAAATCTAGTATACATTCCCTTTGTATTTTACCTGAAAGTCAGTACTTTCAGTGGCAGGAACCATTTGTTTTCAAATCCACATTTGATACATGAAGACATCAAGGCATGGTGATATAAATTATTTACTTGAGGACTAACAATCCATATTTCATTAAAATTGTAGACTAAATAAAAAATGATTTTAAATAACATAAGACACTTTCAAGTTATCCTAGATTTGGGGAGAAGAATTCAAAGAAAATTAGTGGCAAACTAAAAGAGATCTGTGAATAGATTTACAGCATTTCATGACCGTAAATAGTGATACAGTAGAGTTGAAAAAGAAGGCAGTCAGCAGCTCCAAAATCCATGTGAAATGGAATGAAAGAGTAGGATGGTTTTGTCAAGACTCTGGAATCATAAAATTATAATTGCCAAGTATGTATAAAAACAATGACATGAAAACAATGGGGTCTTATAAAGGCTGGGGTCATATCAAAGCTCATTTCTTCAGAGATTAGCTGATATGATGAAAATAGCCCCTAAATAATTTGGAGACAGAGGATATGGTAAAAGGCTAATGAACATGGAAAAGGAATGAGTGTTAGAAAGTATTCAATGATTCATTCAAAAGAAAAGGACAACGGATTCGAAAATAATACTTACAATTCCTGATGACAACTAAATATACTGAGTTTAAATTATCTGGCATTATATTGTTTCATTTCAGAAAAGGTAATAGACATTTCTCCTAAATTTCCCTAATATGTATAGGTGTATGATTCAAAATTGAAAGTGACTAAAGAAAAGATTCTCCCTGGAAAAACAAAACTAAGCAAAATTAAAAATGTAACTCTAGATAAGCATGTGAAATGGGGAAGGAAAGGAACCTAATATTTTGAGGATAGTAATTTGAATTTTTATTAACAATCTTGGTAGTAGATTTGGAGAGACTATTAAGAGAGAATAAAAAGAAAGATATGACTGTGAGAGTGTAGCATCATCTTTTGTAGCCAAAGAGATGCAATGGAATGGTACATCTCTGATTACTTTACAAAGCTTACAGAGGCAAATACAGTCAAAATATAGGGATATGAAAGATTTCAACTTCTTAGTCATCAACTGGAATGTCTATCGGTTGTCAGTGAACCAATTTAAAACTTTACTTGCCTTGATAACATTTCATCTGCCCAAAGATAAACTTAAGACCAGTGGGATGAAAGGTACTCTTCGGTAAGTATTTCTTACCAAAATAAGGGAATTGGGTGGAAAAGTGGAAATGAGTGAAACCTGGAGAGAAAGTTAACAAGTCATCTCAAAGAAGAGTTTTGAGCAGAATCATGTGATGCTGTCTCTAGTGAGTTTGAAGACAAAAGTGCTCTCTCCTTTTTTAAATCTATGTATCATTTCTCTCATTGTTTTGTTATTTTTCAGGAATGAGAGTTGGAAAAGAATTCTTTGAATAGAAGTTCCATCTGTGAGTACGTGAGGAGAAAAAAAAAGGGGGAAAACAAAAGCTGAAATAATTATTTTTATCTAAGAAGATAATTTAAAACCAACAAAAATTTTAATGAACAAAACCCAAAAATTTATTTCTTAAAATAACAGATATAACTGCTCAAATAATAGCTGATTAAATTGTTTTCAAAAAATTGACATACAATTTTTAATAGTTAAAAAATTCTTAAGCTATCTTAGACTTAATGAGAATTTGATTAATAAATATAAACGAGACTAAAACACTTTAAAATAGGATGTTACTAAGTGTCATCTGAATGGCTGAGACATTCATGTGATTCTGAAATAGCATGTCTTACCTGATTCCTCCATTCTCAAATTCTCTGAGAAATTGATTACTTCTAGTCCACTGTTAATTTATTAAAAAAAAAATAAGCTCCACATTCTCAAACTCTTATTCTCATCTTCTTCACTTTTATGACAGTTCTACTGTTTCTTTACCTTTTTCATGCCATGAAATAAAAGGGTCAATAATGTGGAAGTGTTCCAACATACTTAAAGACTTTTAAAAAGTATTCAGGTATTTGCCATCCAAACTAGGGTCTGGTAGAATTAATGAATAATGAAACATTAATATTGTATAGGTGTTATTAAATGGAAAATTTCTCATAAACAATACACACTTAAACATTTGTAACAAATAATTTTTTCCAGTTTTAGTAGAGTTTGAGATATAGGACAAATGAAATAAAAACTATTTAAGGACATTTATTTTTCATGAGTAGAGTGTCCATTTGAGAAACAGATAAACATAGGGTCTGGGTCTAGATTAGAACTTGACTTCTTTCTGTTCAAACCAATGATATGTGCTATTGTAATATATTCACTGCCAAGAGATACACTACAGTACAAATGATGGAATCTATCAGACACAGAAAAATTGACTTCCCATCAACTGCATAATATGAAAAGAAAAATTATAATAAGAAGCAGTGTCAAAATGTGAAATAGAATGAAATATATTCATCATTGAATATGAAAAAGGAAGAGTATCACCTGCCCATTGCAGACACTTAACAGTAAATGGACAATCAGTATAAGGGTGGTAGGGCTTCCATTTTGGATGATAACATTCATATTTACCCTGTGCTGTATTTATTGCCTATTGTTTAACTTTAATAAGAGTAGAAAAAGGGTTGCACTGAGTCCATTAGGTGTAGAGTAGTCTTGTCCAAAAAGCAGTAATTACAATACAGTATAGGTCAAGAAGTCACAGGCTATTACAGTTCAAATTACTATTCATACAATCCTGGTTAAATCTAGCATTACAACTAGAAAGAAGAATCTAAGTATTTATAAATATTTATGCATTTTGTATTGACAGTTCAGACATTTTACTTCTTTTTTTTATTTTGAAGACTGAAAAATAGAAATCTTCAAAATGCCTTCACAGAAATGGAGACATATATTTACTCCTTATCCATTTTCCACAATGGAATATAAACCTAATGTTTTAATTATTAACAAACTATAACCAAAGTCAACAAAGTCTCTATTATAAAAGCCAATGAATACTTCAAATGAGCTCATCCATAGCCATAAGGTTATAGACACTATTTCCAAGAAAAAAAAAAATAGAATATTGGAGTATCAAAGTGTTTCTGATTTTGTACACACATGTGTTAAAATATAAGCAGATGATAAATTTAGGATTTTAACATATAATGTGAAGGACAGAAAAAGTGTGAGGTACTTCTAGTAGACAGAAACCACATTCACAATATTTTTGCTTCTCATGGTCTTAACCAAATGGAAAAAAAAAAACACTTCTGTACTAAATTGCAAATAGATTATCCTCAGATCAGTTCAGACCAGTTCAGTAGCTCAGTCGTGTCCGACTCTTTGCAACCCCATGAATTGCAGCATGCCAGGCCTCCCTGTCCATCACCAACTCCCGGAGTTCACTCAGACTCACGTCCATCGAGTCAGTGATGCCATCCAGCCATCTAATCCTTTGTCGTCCCCTTCTCCTCCTGTCCCCAATCCCTCCCCAAATCAGAATCTTTTCCAATGAGTCAACTCTCTTCGCATGAGGTGGCCAAAGTACTGGAGTTTCAGCTTTAGCATCATTCCTTCCAAAGAAATCCCAGGGTTGATCCCCTTCAAAATGGACTGGTTGGATCTCCTTGCAGTCCAAGGGCCTCTCAAGAGGCTTCTCCAACACCGCAGTTCAAAAGCATCAATTCTTCAGCACTCAGCTTTCTTCACAGTCCAGCTCTCACATCCATACAGGACCACTGGAAAAACCATAGCCTTGACTAGACCGACCTTAGTCGGCAAAGTAATGTCTCTGCTTTTGAATATGCTGTCTATGTTATGCTATCATAACTTTCCGTCCAAGGAGTAAGCATCTTTTAATTTCATGGCTGCAGTCACCAACTGCAGTGATTTTGGAGCCCCCAAAAAATAAAGCCTGACACTGTTTCCACTGTTTCCCCATCTATTTCCCATGAAGTGATGGGACCAGATGCCATGATCTTCGTTTTCTGAATGTTGAGCTTTAAGCCAACTTTTTCACTCTCCTCTTTCACTCTCATCAAGAGGCTTTTTAGTTCCTCTTCACTTTCTGCCATAAGGGTGGTGTCACCTGCATGTCTCAGGTTATTGATATTTCTCCTGGCCATCTTGATTCCAGCTTGTGCTTCTTCCAGCCCAGCGTTTCTCATGATGTACTCTGCATCTAAGTTAAATAAGCAGGGTGACAATACACAGCATTGACGTACTCCTTTTCCTATTTGGAACCAGTCTGTTGGTCCATGTCCAGTTCTAACTGTTGCTTCCTGACCTGCGTATAGGTTTCTCAAGAGGCAAGTCAGGTGGTCTGGTAGATTATCCTCAGATTATCTTTTAATATTTTGCTTCTTCAAAACAGTAACTAATTTTATTTAAATGTATCTAGACTACATATAAAAACTGCCAAACTTCTAAAACCTATTAGCAACACAGAATGAAGGAATAAAATAATTTGTTAAATAGAGTTTGAGGTGATTTATCAAACCACAGTCCACAAAAGTTGAATATTATAATTTTTTAATTATGCTAGAAAGTTTCTAGAAACAAGTAACTAATGGGATACACAACAAATGCCTTCTCATATATAAAGACCTCTAGTGTAGAAGATGTAACGGAAAAAAAAGTTTCCATTGCCCCAGAAAAAAGTCTGACCAATTCGGTAGAATTTCAAAAGGGTAGATTTTCACCCACAACAAGAAAAGTTTTAGAAGTTTAAAATATCTAATTATTTATTTACCCAAGGTTAGTCATGTTCTCTTTCAATTGAGGTAGTCACTATAAATATGACAGCTGTCTTTCAGGGTTGTTTATTAACAGTTGAGGTCAAAAAAGAACCACTATTGTCCCTTAAAATTCTGAATAATATGGTCTAAAGATAATTTTCTGTAGAAAAATTGTTGCCCGTATGCCTTTTCTTTTTCTTTCTTTTTTGGTATTAAGAAAAATTGAGTAGCTGGGTATCTTTGATAACTAGGAATAGACTATAAATGATTAAGATACATTTGAAATGGTTTAAAAATTTAAGGGAGAAAAAACTGTGCTATCCAAGGTGTAGGAAATTGAGGTTTTCACGTAATATTGATAGGAAAGTAAATTATTCTAAAGATTGTACAGGGTTTTAGGATTATGTGTGAGCATTTCTTCATCTAACAATACCATTCCCAGGAATTCTATCCTGAAGAGATATCACACAAATTTATCTCAAAGTTATGTACCAGAGAATATTCATGTTGGTCTTATTTATAATGGCTGTAAGTTTTAATTTAATGTTAACTGATAAATAAATTATACCGTATTAAATACATAGTACAAAGAATATAAGGCAGTCCTTAAATTTAATGATGCAAAACTGGCTTATTTACACAAAAATATGAGAATGTCCATCTGTGTAAAACAAATGTCTTTCTGTGATCAATACATATCAATTTACATACAACCACAGGCACGCTTAGTTGTTGTTGTTCGGTTGCTCAGTCGTGTCTGACTCTTCGCGACCCTGTGGACTGCAGCACGCCAGGCTTCCCTGTCCTTCACCATCTCCCAGAGCTTGTTCAAACTCATGTCCATTGAGTTGGTGATGCCATCCAACCATCTCATCCTCAGTCATCTTCTTCTCTTCCTACCTTCAATCTTTCCCAGCATCAGGGTCTTTTCTAATGAGTCAGTTCTTCGCATCAGGTGGCCAAAGTATTGGAGCTTCAGCTACAGCATCAATTATTCCAATGAATATTTAGGATTAATTTCCTTTAAGGTTGACTGGTTTGACCTCTTTGCTGTCCAAGGGACTCTCAAGAGTTTTCTCCAACACTACAGTTCAAAAGTGTCAGTTCTTCAGTGCTCAGCCTTCTCTATGGTCCAGCTCTCACATCCATACATGATGACTGGGAATGGCAAACCACTTCAGCATACTTGCCTTGAGAACCCCATGATCAGACATGTTTAGGCTCACTGTTAAATACGGATGCTGATTTTTATGTTTTTCCTTACAGTGTTCTATATTGGTGAGTCTGTTAAGGGACATATATCAATATGATTTTTAATAAATAATTATTGAATTATTTTTATGAATTATTTTAAAATTTCATGATAGCTTATCTTATGGGGAGAGGATCTAGAAAAAATACATAAAATAGCTTTTACTGATATTATGAAAATAAGCATTCAAGATTAATACACAAAAGTGAATTGTATTGCTATATATGAGCAATATACAACCTGAAAATGAAATTAGGAGGACAACTTAATCATTCATCAATTCACTCACAAAGTGAGTGAATAGTATCACAAAGAACAAAATCCTTGAGAATATATTCTAAAAATTAAAGAAATATTTAGTGAGTGCCTACTGCGTCCTTGGCCCTGATACACAAAACCGATCAAACAGACGAAGTCCCTGCCCTCAAGGAGCTTCTATGCAGGTGATTTACATCTTTTCAATATTTCAGATTATGTTACAATGCATTTTTAAAAGTAATTTGTATACTTAAACAAATATTCTGTTAGATGGTTTTCTAGAATCACTATATTATAGAGAATGCAAGTTTTAAAATTATCACCAATATGGCTAACTGCCCTGTGAAAACATGGTATCAATGACACTCCTACTCAGTCTTTGAGAGAATACTAACATTTCAAACAATAGAAAACTGACCTATAACTCTACTTAAGGCTAATTATTCTTCAATAGGTCAAATTTTGGAATAAAGTTAATATCAAAGGGAATGATGCATCATCTTAAAGAAAGAAATTAAAGAAAAAAAAACAACTGAACTACAGCTAGTATTCAAATAAAGTAGTCCAAGAGGTAAAGACCCTTCCTATTGAGAGTTAGAAATTATTGCATTTGCTACTGAATTTTACAGGAATCATTCTTCATGTATAAAATGAGAAAGGTTGAGTCATATTTCCTTTCAAAACTGAATCAAATTAAAAACTAAATCAGATCTTTAAAAGAAAACCGCCCACCAAAAAGGAAATTGCCTTCTCTCACTTGAAAATATAGCAGTATGTTACCTCATTAAAATGCCAATATGTAACCTATATGTGGTTGGTAAAAAAGAAATAAAAAATTTGTCAACCCTGACGTTAGTAGGCTTTGTAAAGTGATGTAATATAGAAGCAGAGGATTATTTAGCACACTAAATGTAAAAGGAAGGCCATCAAAAATAAAACCTCCCTGTTAAGCATGAATCAAATTCCCAACTTAACATATACATTCACAATCAAGTAAGCTTCAAAATGCGCAAGGAAAAAATCAAAGTCCAATACAGAAAAATCTGTAAACACTTATTCCAACATCGAGTATACGACACATAATATTACTTAAGTCCCCAAAGATTTGGTTTAATATATTTTCCTATATTAGTGCTTGTAAATATAGAGGAAAGTAATGTGTTTTTATATTTCTTTTGGAATTAGTCCCAATTACTACACAGTGATTTTTTTGTGTTCTAAAAACTATCTTTAAAATATATGTACCCTGGAGTCATTATTCCAACAATTATTCTTACAAGATTTCTTTAAAATTATGAAGAAATTTGAAAGCATTTTGCGTAGATACTCCACAAAAAATAACTGACATTATTATTAACAACTATTTAAAAAACAAACCAAAAAGTAGACTTCTCCCCACCAACTATTCATCTGCTATCTCAATAAGAGTAAAAGGTGTGGTCAAATATTTTCAAAATTATGGTTACCAGCAGGTAAGGAAGGGGAGGGATATATTGGCAGATTGGAATGGATATATACACACTGTGCTGTGCTGTGCTGTGCTTATGTGCTAGGTCATGTCCGACTCCTTGTGACCCCATGGACTGTAGCCCACCAGGCTCCTCTGTCCATGGAGATTCTCCAGGCAAGAAAACTGGAGTGGGTTGCCATGCCATCCTCCAGGGGATCTTCTCAACTCAGGGATCAAACCCAGGTCTCCTGCACTGCAGGCGGATTCTTTAACAACTGAGCCACCAGGGAAGCCCATATATACACACTACAGATAACTAATAAGGACCTGGGCTTTCCTGGTGCCTAAGCTGGTAACTAATCCACCCGCAATGCGGGAGACCTGGGTTCAATCCCAGGGTTGGGAAGATCCCCTGGAGAAGGGAAAGGCTACCCACTCCAGTATTCTGGCCTGGAGAATTCCATGGACTGTATAGTCCAGGGGGTCACAAAGAGTTGGACACGACTGAGTGACTGCAGATGGTGACTGCAGCCATGAAATTACAAGATGCTTACTCCTTGGAAGAAAAGCTATGACCAACCTAGATAGCATATTCAAAAGCAGAGGCATTACTTTGCCGACTAAGGTCCGTCTAGTCAAGGCTATGGTTTTCCCTATGGTCCTGTATGGATGTGAGAGTTGGACTGTGAAGAAGGCTGAGCACCGAAGAATTGATGCTTTTGAACTGTGGTGTTGGAGAAGACTCTTGAGAGTCCCTTGGACTGCAAGGAGATCCAACCAGTCCATTCTGAAGGAGATCAACCCTGGGATTTCTTTGGAAGGAATGATGCTAAAGCTGAAACTCCAGTACTTTGGCCACCTCGTGCAAAGAATTGACTCATTGGAAAAGACTCTGATTTGGGGAGGGATTGAGGACAGGAGGAGAAGGGGACGACCGAGGATGAGATGGCTGGATGGCATCATTGACTCGATGGACGTGGGTCTGAGTGAACTCCGGGAGTTGGTGATGGACAGGGAGGCCTGCGATTCAAGGGGTCGCAAAGTCAGACACGACTGAGCGACTGAACTGAACTGAACCGAGTGACTTTCACTTTCACTTTCAATAAGGACCTACTGTATAGCACAGCGAACTCTACTCAATACCCTGTAGTGGTAAATATGAGAAAAGAATCTAAAAGCTGGATATATGCATATGTATAATTGATTCACTTTGTTGTACACCTGAAACTGACACAACATTGTAAATCAACTTTGTGCCAATATTTTTAAAAAACGAGGAGTTAACACAGAGAACAGAAAATAGCCTAGTGATTCTATCATTTTCTTTTTCAACCAAAATGTAGAGCAAAATGTATGGATGAGAGAGTTGGAACATAAAGAAACCTGAGTGCCGAAAAATTGATGCTTTTGAACTGTGGTGTTGGAGAAGACTCTTGAGAATCCCTCAGACTGCAAGGAGATCAAACCAGTCAATCCTAAAGGAAATCTGTCCTGAATATTCATTGGAAGGACTGATGCTGAAGCTGAAGCTCTAGTACTTTGGCCACCTGATGTGAAGAACTGACTCACTGGAAAAGATCCTAATGCTGGGAAAGATTGAGGGCAAGAGGAGAAGGGGATAACAGAGGATGAGATGGTTGGGTGGCATCCCTGACTCAATGGACATGAGTTTGAGCAAGTTCTGGGAGTGGGTGATGGACAGGGAAGCCTGGCATGCTGCAGTCCATGGGGTCACAAACAGTTGGACACAACTGAGCTACTGAACCAAACTGAACTCCTGCATTGGCAAGAGGATTCTTTATCACTGAGCCACCAAGAAAGCCCATGCTAGGTGTACATTTGTTGAAACCACATTAAACTATACACTTAAATTGGGTGCATTTTTGGTATGTAAAATAGGCCTTAATAACTTTGATTTTAAAAGTCAGAAGAGTAAATAAAGAAACAGATTAGAATAAATTAAGGAATAGGTTAGAATAAATTAGGAAGAAATCTTCACACATGACAAAGAGCCACCATTCTGCTACATATTAAATATGTACTAAATGAATTTACTGCATAGTTATCTGGAAATTAAGCAAAACAAACACTATTTCTCACATTTTATAGATTGAGTTGAAAATATTGTGATTCAGGGAGTCATAAAATTAGTCGAAGTGAACACATTCATGGGTCACAAGGCTAATAAGTTCTATTTCTATCAGAATTCAAGTAATTCTTAATATAATGATGTTTCCACATAAATTATCTGCACATTTCAAATCCAGTTATAAGTAATTAACTTCATGGAGTTATCAAAATACTTACATTGATATTGTCTTTAAAAAGATTATTGTTTGAATAAGTCAGGTCTGGTCCTTGGAAATCTTTCATTATGAGAAACATGCTTAAGAGAATGGTATTTGAGAAATTTCAATTTTTAATTACAGGCCCATACTGTGAATGGTTAAACATTGAATATTTAAAATATTTAATAGAATTTCCCATTATAAAAGTTGGAATGAACTTACTCTCATCCTCAGGCAACACGAGAAACTCTTCCATATTTAACAGTAGAAACCCTTCCATATTTAACAGTAGAAACCCTTCCATATTTAATTTAATGTAATAGAAAGTAAGAACAAAGACGTTTCTGCTGTGATAAAGGAGCTTACAGTCTAAAAGAGAATAAAAGGCATGTATATGTCTCAGCTGATAAAGAATCTGCCTGTAATGCGGGAGACTTGGGTTTGATCCCTGGGTTGGGAAGATCCCCTGGAGAAGGGAAAGGCTGCCCATTCTAGTATTCTGGCCTGGAGAATTCCATGGACTGTATAGTCCATAGATTCTCTAAGACTTGGGTGCAACTTTCACTCTTTCTTTTACACATAAAAAGTGTTGTGTGTGACTTATCAAACATTCTGGACTTTGAAGGGCACATGTGGAAAACAACTTTACTTTTCCCTACCTGTATTCAGACCAACTTTCCTGATTTGTTTTGCTAACAACGAGATGAAATTTGGAGCAGTTTCATAGCTGATTCATTTATGTCCAGGTAAATAAAAATCACTTAGTCTGATTATTTCATAAAGTTACAAAATAACCCATAAAGTGTGATGGTGAAATTAGATGCATGTGAATAGCTATCTCACCTCATCTCCATATTTACTGGTAATTTCAAGGCAATAAACAATGACAAGACACAAAGAAGAGAGAAACCTGCAGACTGAGTGTGTCTCCCCATGTCCTTTCCTGTGTCGAACATATACCTCTGGCCTTGAAGAATTGAAGAAATCTCAAACATACAGCCAGGAGTACTTAAATCATGAAATATCATCATTTCATACCCCAGAGTGTTGTACAGCTTACTTGACATTCTTTATGGAGACATGCCTCACAAATTCATAGATTCCTGGTTTATTTATTAAAAATAAACAACTCTGTGGACTTATTCTTTTCTTGCCCCTGATGACACCTGAAGCAAATCCTATTGCTTTTGGTCTTGGATAATTAATAGCCCTTTCATCATTGTATTCATGTTAACAGTCTCATTTTGGTAATTAAAATGTCCAACCCGGTATAATAATTAAAATTCTGAACCACTGACAACTGAGTTATTCCCTCAACTAGCTTAGTGCTACCACAAGTTGGAAAAGTTAGCGAAAGGAGAGGTCTTCCCTTAGCAACCGCTTCACTGAGCCAAGTCACAATATCCAGTCCTCCCAAGACGGGGCTCAGGGAGCGAGAGACAAGCAGAAGTGACTCCCCCCCAGGTTTGTGTGGCTGGTTGGCACTGTCATTGTAAAGCACCCATGAACACTGGGTTTCAGATGCTCGATGCTGACCCTTTTTTTTTTTCTGGACTGTTACTCTGTTTCTCAGAGTTTACATTATTAGATAACTCCAAAGGCAATTTTCACGATGCAGACAACAACTCTTTTCCTTCCAGCAACTTAAACTTTGAATCTTCCCAGGGGCCTTTTGTGGATTGAAGACATTGAAGGATTCCCCTCAGTGTCTCTCTCCCATGGGTCTACTCAGTTCAGAGAAAAAGTTACACAAACTTTCTCCAAATATGAAGGTGCAGTTAGCTTACAAGGCAGTTGGTTTTCCCTTTGTCTTTGCTGCCAAACAGGTGTTTTGCCTACATTCATTTTGCCTTTAGAATTCTCTTGTCAAGAAGCAAACGCCAGTTCCCTAAACTCAAAGGATACAAATAAACTTTAAAGTTCTACACACTATTTTCAGGTTAGAGTAAAATAGCTTACTACTCTTTGCTGCTGAAGAATAACTGTTCTCCAAAAGCATCCTCTTTCAATCCTTTTTGTTGTTGTTGTTGTTGTTTAGTCACTAAGTCATGTCTGAATCTTTTGCAGCCCCATGGACTGTAGCCCACCAGGCTCCGCTATCCATGGGATTTCCAATTAAGAACACTGGAATGGGTTGCCATTTCCTTCTCCCGGGGATCTTCCTAACCCAGAGATCAAACCCATGTCCCCTAGATTGGCAGACAGATTCTTTACCACTGTGCCACCAGGGAAGCCCCATCAATCCTTTAAGCCCATATAACAAATTAAAGTGGCTAATTGCTAATGTTAACAGAACTGTTGCTTTCCCAAATTCTTAGCTCCTCTAGAACACATATGGAGGTGAGGCTACTTAGCAAGGATTATTGGACTGCAAGGAGACAAAATCTGTCAATTCTAAAGGAAATCAACCCTGCATATTCATTGGAAGGGCTGATGCTAAAACTAAAGCTCCAATACTGTGGCCACCTGATGCAAAGAACAGACTCATTGGAAAAGATCCTAATGCTGCGAAAGAATGAAGGCAGAAGGAGAAGGGGGAGACAGAGGATGAAATGATTGAATAGCATCACCAACTCAATGGACATGAATCTGAGCAAACTCGGGAATAGTGGAGGACAGAGGAACCTGGCATGCTGCAAATCATGGGGTTGCAAAGAGTCGGACATAACTCAGCTACTGGACAACAACAATATGGTTTTTCACCTCTGGAGCCTCAGCTAATACTAAAAAAGAATGAATTTTGAAATAACATACACACACACACACATATACATGTGTGTTACTTTTAATATTTTATTTCACTCTTTAGCTAGATAGAAAGTGATAAGTGACATAAAAGAAGTACAATTTAAGTGTAAGGGAAACATGAACAATGATAAAGAAATAACTATTTTTAAACATTTTCCACAACATAGAAATATCTATACATCATGTAGCAGTTCATCTCATGCTTCAGACCCTCCAATACAATATGATTTTTGATACTGGGCTAAAACACATGCCTCTATAACTCTCACTGTTATCGGTTCTGCCTTTGGAAATAAAACAAGCTACATTATAAACATAAGGCAGAAGGAGAAGGGGACGACAGAAGATGAGATGGTTGGATAGCATGACTGATTCAATGGATGTGAGTTTGAGCAAGCTCTGGGGGTGGTAAAGGACAGGGAAGCCTGGCATGCTGCAATCCATGCGGTCACAAAGAGTCGGACACAGCTGAGTGACTGAACAACAAGCTCTTCAAAATATGTATCATATTTCTATGAATATTTCTCTTTTTGAGCTAAAAACGATTCTCAGTGCTTTATTTCTCAAAGTTATGGTTTTTCACTCCCCTAACATAAAGTGTACTAACCTCCAAATCTCTCATGTTCTGTCAATATTCCTACAAGTGAAATGTCTCATTCTGGAAACGTGTTTAAAGTGATTGAATTGTTCTAAATACTACGTTTCTTCAAATACAATTTAAAAATATGCTTTCATTTTTTGTTAGATATACTATACAGTTTATCTTCTGAGCTCTCTGTTGACAAAAAGTCCTCAATTTATTTTATAAAATTTTGCTTATTAGGTAAAATATTTCCAAAATACCAATTTTATTTAATAAAGATGATGTTAAAATAAACAGTACTAAATGTCCATGTGACTTTGAGTTTCCACTTTCCAATCTAGAGTTTTGTGCTGGTTAAACCATAAAATGAAACCCCTTAATATAGATTCTTAAAAATATCTTTTGATGTGGACTATTTTTAAGATCTTTATTGAATTCATTCCAATATTGCTTCTGTTTTATGTTTTTTTGGCCTCCAGACATGTGGGATCTTAGCTTCCCAACCAGGGACTGAACCTTCATCCCCTTTATTGGAAGGTCAAGTCTTAACCACTTGAGCACTGGGGGAGTACCCCCAATATTGATTTTTAAAATATTTGGGAGAATGGCATTGAAACATGTATAATGTCATATAAGAAACGAATCGCTGGTCTAGGTTTGATGCAGGATACAGGATGCTTGGGGCTGGTGCACTGGGATAACCCAGAGGGATGGTATGGGGAGGGAGGTGGGAGAGGGGTTCAGGAATGGGAACTTATGTACACCCATGGCGGATTCATATTGATGTATGGCAAAACCAATACAGTATTGTAAAGTAAAAAAAAAAAAAAAAAGAAAAGAAACTGAGGAAGGACACATGCTTCTCTAGTTGATCTCTCCCTACCTGGACACTCGTGCACCTAATCCTGAACTAGTGTGTAGTACTTCAAGAAACAGAAATCAAATTTTTGAAAAATAATGTTTGACTAAAATACAACAGCAGATTTATTCATTACCTCAAAATAAACTATGCAAATTAATGTAGACAACAGGAATATGGAACTCCTAAGACACTTCCCCTAAGGAATTTACTTTATTTTAAAAAGAAATAATATATGCCTCTAAGATAATGTATATTAGTATTATGTGTTAACAGTTGTGCCAAATGAATGCAAGGAGTTCTTCAGAGGTTCAAAAAAAAAATCATTTGTCATGATTTAGAGAACAAACTTACGGTTACCAGAAGGGAAGGGTTGGGGGAAGGGATACTTAGGGGGTTTGAGATCGACATATATACGCTGCTGTACTTAAAATAGATAACCAACATGGGCCCATATGGCACAGGGAACTCTGCTCAATGTTATGTGGCAGCCTGGAGGGGAGGGGCGCTTGGGGGAGAATGGATACCTGTATATGGATGGCTGAGTTGCTCTGCTGCACACTTGAAATTATCACAACATTGTTGTGATGAATATAAGATAAAAAGTTTTAAAAAACTACCTGTCAGAAATTTCATGAAGGAGGGGTAACTTTAGTTGGACTGAAGAATGATTAAAGTGAAAGTGAAAGTCGTTCAGTCGTGTCTGACTCTTTGCAACCCCATGAACTACACTGTCCATGGAATTCTCCAGGCCAGGATACTAGAGTGGGTAGCCTTTCCCTTCTCCAGGGAATCTTCCCAACCCAGGGATCAAACCCAGATCTCCCACATTGCAGGTGGATTTTTTACCAGCTGAGCCACAAGGGAAATAAAGAATGACCAAAATTCAGAGCAATGACGATAAGGATGCAGATCTTGTGTGCAAGTGTGAAAAGAATAACGTGTGAGGCATATTGGAACATTACAAATAAATTGTCCTTGAAAAGAGGGAGTCATGTATGATATGTGGGAAAAGTTGGGATGGGGCCAAAATACCGGAGATTTTAAATGATGTGTAAAGAGTGTGGACTCCAATTCATTGGGCAGGCTTTGATCCAGACAGTGATAAACATAGAGCGATGTTTTAGGAGGAATGATTTAACTGAATTACCTGAACCTGAGAAGAGAAGAGAGGCTTCATTTGGTAAATTGTTGGTGAATTAGAATTAACAGTCAATGGATGAGGTCAAAAGAGCGAGAATTAAGAAACATCACATCTAAGAAATGTAATGAAAAGGAGTACTCTAGTAACAGTCTTAATGTGGAACAAGAAAGAGAACAGCTTTGTAATCTTTGTAAGAGAAATTACAAAGCTGGTGCTATTGCCGTTGACGGTGATACAGAAGAGTGGAAGGGAAAGGAAACTTGTTAATTTGGGGTGAGAAAAAAACACCCCCAAAATATCTAAGTGATTTTAAATGTTGGGTGGAAGCCCAGGAGATAGACCAAAGCTGATATGGATTCAGTTGCAAGGAGGCACCTGAGGCTGTGAGCAATGGTGATGTGCTGAAGGAAAAAAATAAATAAGTGCATTAGTCAAACTTATGCAGGCAGAGAAAGGGGCGACAGAGGATGAGACGGTTGGATGGCATCATCGACTCAATGGACATGAGTTTGAACAAACTCCAGGAGATAGTGAAGAACAAGGAAGCCTGACATGCTGCAGTTCATGAAGCTGCAAAGAGTCAGACACAATTTACCAACTGAACAAAAACAATGAAACCGACAGTAGAGCCAGTGGAGACAGCAGGGCACCAAAAGAAGACATAAAACCAGAGGAAATGTATTATCTTGCACCCTCTGGAGGTACAGCATGAGGTGAAAAGGGCTTGTCCTGCTAGACAGCAGGCACCATAACAAAATTTCTGAGAGCAATGTAGAAGTCACTTACTGCGTGATCAAACTGCAAAAGTCATAATCAAGGAGATGAACCAGTGGATGTGATATACCATAAGACAGTCTTGAGGCTTGGTTGTGTATATACCCTCTGAGAGGCAAGAGTGGATTTTTAGTGCTGCAGATAACAACATGGTACCATTGAGTCCAGAAGAGTTTAATGCTTAAGAGAAGGCTTTAATAATGTTAATGACTTAAGGAAATGAAGGAAGATAATCCAGTGGTCATCCTTCTAAGCAAAAGTATTATATATAGAAAAGTGCTTCCAAATTATTCCAAATTTGTTCTATTAAAATTCTATCATGATGCAATTTTTACTATCCACAAACTCTTTGCTAACCTCATCCAAGTCCTGGTCAAATACTCAAAAATGCTGACTTGGTAACCTGAAAATTAATAATAATTTTCTCAAACAGAAATACAGCATAACTTCAGAGGAGTTTTAATTGAGTAATAATTTCAATATTTAGACAGTTTAAAGGTAGAAATACATCTATTAACATGCTACCTTTCAATTTTCTTGGAAAATTAATATACATCTTAATAAATAGGTGTCAGAATATATCAACTATGGGATGAAATATGCTATCAAATACCATCAAGTGAAAACTGAATGACATGCTTCCTAATTGTTTTCATAATTCCATGAAGTGTCAAATATTGAAGAGAGAGGAAAGAAAGTATTGCTTTTCCCCTTCTCTTCCAGGGGAAGAGGAGTCTTGAGTATCTTGAGGGCGTCTAGAGGAGTCAGATAGTATAGACAGATGATCTGATTGATTCATACTTTCATATTTTGCTCTGTATGAATGACCACAGCAAATCTCTGTCATTGTTGTATTTCTTATAATTGTCACAATATTATTTTTCTTCTGTACTCAAAATGAATCATTTGGGTTACTTCAGAATATTTGTGTATACTTAGAAGACTTAAGGCAAACTCAAGACCTAGGGGAAGGAACTACTATCAAATACCCTGAACTAATATCAGAATAACAAGAATTTGAAACATAACAAAATAATGTTAACCAAATTGACAAACAAGTTACTTAAGCAATTGTTGTTGTTGTTTAATCACTAAGTCAAGTTCAACTCTTTTGCAAGCCCATGGACTATAGCCTGCCAGGCTCCTCTGTCCATGGGATTTCCCAGGCAAAAATACTGGAGCTGGTTGCTGTTTCCTTCTCCAGGGGATCTTCCTGACCCAGGGGTCAAACCCACGTCTCCTGGTTGGCAGGTAGATTCTTGACCACTGAACCACTTGAGAAGCCCAACTTAAGCAATAAATTATTATAAAACAGAAAGCCTCAACAATGTTATACAAGTATTATACGTGGGGAAAGAACACGTTAGAATACTATGTAGAAAATTTACTTTAAACATATGAAAACTGAATTTTCATGTATGGCGAATGAGTGAATATTGATATTGGAGAATATATGCATATCTTAAAAATCTATACAAGCATATCTTGGAGATATCATGGGTTTAATTCCAGACCACTGCAATGAAATAAATATTACAATAAATATTACACAATTTTTTTGGTTTCCCAGTGCATGTGAAAGTTATATTTACACTAGACTGTAGTCTATTATATGTGCAATAGCACTGATCTTTAAAAAAAAAATTTTGAGGTACATGCACTAATTTAAAAAATACTTTATTGCTAAAAAATTCTAACCATCATCTGAGCCATCAGCAAGTACTCATCATTTTGCCAGTGGAGGGGTTGAAATATTTTGAGAATTACCAAAATGTGACACAGAGACATGAAGTGAGAAAATGCTGCTGGAAAAATGATGCTAGTAGACTTGCTCCATGGAAGGTTGTCACAAACCTTCAATTTGTTAAAAAAAATAAAATAAAATCTTCAAAGCTTGATAAAGTGAAATGCAGTAAAACTAGGTACCCTTGTACTTGGAATCAGTGATAAAAACGTATTTTACCTAGTGTGATGATTAATTTGATGTATCACCTTAACTGAGCCATAGGGTGACCAGATGCTAAGTTAAACGTTATTCTGTGTGTATCTATGAGCATATTTCCAAACGAGATTAACATTTTAATTTGTAGACTTTATAAAACAGTCTATCTTCCTCTATATGGGTGGTCCTTATCCCATACACTGAAGATAAAAAGTCAAGCAAGAGAAATTGCTCTCTCTGCCTGATGGCCTTGGAGCTGGGACCTGAGTTTTCTCTTGCCTTCAGGCTCAAACTTGGACAAAAATTAACAAGATAGGCTCTCCTGGTTCTTAGGCCCCCAGACTCAGACTGAAGTTATACCATTGCAACTCCTGGGATTCCAGTGTCTTTGCCTCCATGAGCACATAAGCCAATTCTTTATAATAGGTCTCTCCAGATAGATAGGTAGATAGATAGCTAGACAGTTAGACAGATAGATAGATAGGGCTACATATCTCCTATTGGACCTCTGTAGAATCTAAACTAATACACTTAATAATACTATTTCCCCCTCATTTCCTTTTTAGCAAATCTTTTAAACAAATTTTAGAAACATTTCTTTTTAATTAATAGATGGTTCTTTTTAATTAGTGCATAGTTCAAGAAAAAATTGCAGACATCTCAATTCCTGAAGCTATTTAATTAAAGTAAAAACTAAAGTACCACTGAGAATGAAATAGTGGAAATATCATATAACTCCGAGTCAGAATTTTGCTGACCTGAATTCCAGTCCTGACTGCTTCATTATTAATTTTCCTGAGTTTTAACCACTGCATCTGTAAATTAATGACTTTGGACTGATGGATGTTTTTCAAGCTTCTTTTAGCAACACAACTCTTTCTTCAAATGAAAATCCATGTGGAAAAGCAATATATTTTACACTTTACATAAACATAGTAGAGAGAGTGTCCATCCAATAATCAAGCACCATGGGAGGCAAATTGGAAAGCGCTGAGCCAGCTGGTGCCACCCAATTTTACCATTGGGGCATCTTCCAACTGGTCATGTTTTATTAATCATAAAAACAACATTTATTGACATCTGGGCTGCACACTTTATATATTTTATTTCATTTATCCATCTAGCAGTAGATGACATGAGGCCCAGTTCATTAATTTACCCAGTCATCATACAACTAGTAAATGATTGAGCCAGAACTCAGACCTAGTACAATTTGATTCCAGAGCCCATATTGATTCTCAGAAGCATTATTATTTATTATATATTTACGAGGTACTAGGCACAGTGCTTGATTAATACTCATAATTATCATATATGCTGAGTAGTACTATCCTCATTTTGCAGATATGGAAACTAAGACTTGGATAAGTTAGGGAACCTACTCATGTTCACACTTTCAAAAGTTATTTATATCCCTCTTTTCTTTGGCATCAGTAAGCAATTTAGAATTTCCCAGCAATTTAGAATTTTTCAATCCCACCTAAATTCTATCAAGATCAGTAGTAAATGTTTATTGTTCCCAGAAGTTGAATATGGATTGTGAAATTGTGGCTTTATGGGTGGGGGCGAGGTGTTTCAAAGTTAGCCACTAAAAATGTAGAGAAAACACAGTTCTCTTTCAGAAATACATCATTTCATTCTTTTGTAATAGTATTTATAGACTATTCAAGAGTTTAAAGATAATCACTATTATTACTGAGTCCATAAATAATTCCACTAAGAATACAAAATGATCACCTAATGAATGGAAATATGTTACTATCTTTAAATTAGTAGATATTTAAACTTTATTCCACATTTTGTATAAATACTGTAAGAATAATCTCCATCTTTTCAGTTTTCTGAACATGGAATATTAACATTCTAAACATACACACATCAATAGCCTAAGAGAGAATATTTGAACCTCCAAGAGTAAACAAACATGTCAAGGAAATTAAGTTTAAAATCCATAAATTAAAAAATATTTGTTTTAGATTTTTCCTATATAAAAATCATTTTCTGTTCAATTTCTTACAAGTAGAACATAAACAGAAAATGATTTTAAAGAGATATTAAATTTCAGAATTAGTTCGAGATGGTGGAGTAGAAAAACATGTGCTCATTCCCTCCTGTGAGAACACCAAATGCAACTAGCTATTGAACAACCATTGAAGAGAGGATGCTGTAACCCACCAAAAAAGGATACCCCATGTTCAAAGACAAAGGAGAAGCTTCAACAAGACAATTGGAGGGGTGTGATCATGATAAAATCAAATCCCATACCCACCCAGTGGATGATCCACAAACTGGAGAATAATAATACCAAAGAAGTTCTCCTACTGTTGTGAAGTTTCCAAGCACCATATCAGGCTTCCTACACTGGGAATTTGGCGAAGGCACTAGGTATCCCCAAGGAATCTGACTTTACAGGCCAGCAGTATTTGATTACAGGACTTCCACAGGCCTGGGGGAAAGAGACTCCACTCTTGGAGGACACAAACAAAATCTGGCATGCACCAGGACCCAGGGGAAAGGAGCAATCACTTACAGGAGACTGAACAAGACCTACCTGAGACACATAGAAATCAAACTGAAAAAAAAATTAAAGACAAAGATAAAATATTAAAAACAACAAGGGGAAAATGACAAATAACAAGGGAACTCTCATAAGATTATCAACTGATTTCTCAACAGAAACTCTACAAACCAGAAGGGAAATAGCACGATATATTTAAAGTGATGAATGGGAGGAACATACAACCAAGAAAACTCTACCAGCAAGACTTTCATTCAGATTTAAAGGAGAAATCAAAAGCTTTACAGACAAGCAAAAGTTAAGAGAATTCAGCACCATCAAACCAGCTTTATGACAGATGCTAAAGAAACCTCTCTAGGCAGGCAGGCAACACAAGAGAAGGGAAAGACCTGCAAAAAATAAACCAAAAGCAATTAAGAAAATGGTAATAGGATCATACGTATTGATAATTACCTAAAATGTAATGATTGAATGCGCCAACCAAAAAACATAGACTGGCTGGATGGATAACAATATGTGCATGGATGCACTTCCACTTCCCATATCACTCTACTTAGCCAATCAAATTGTATGTAATTACTTTATATTGTTAGGTTAATCTTGTTTCCATTATGGCTTGCAGTTGTAATTATCTTTTATCTTATGTCTGGCTATTGATTGTGAAAACTAATAAACATCTTTTACTATTGTGATTATTTTGTTATTGTGATTATTCATTTTAATATCATGATTGGTCAATAGAAAATAATAGGGTTTTATATTATTAGATAATATAACTATGTAATATATGTTAAAATGCTGCATTCAATATGCCACCAAATTTGGAAAACTCAGCAGTGGCCACAGGACTGGAAAAGGTCAGGTTTCATTCCAATCCCAAAGAAAGGCAATGCCAAAGAATGTTCAAACTACAGCACAATTGCACTCATCTCACATGCTAGTTAAGTAATGCTCAAAATTCTCCAAGCCAGCCTTCAACAGTACGTGAACCATGAATTTCCAGATATTCAAGCTGGATTTAGAAAAGAAGAGGAACCAGAGATCAAATTGCCAGCATCCGCCGGATCATCAGAAAAGCAAGAGAGTTCCAGAAAAAAATCTACTTCTGCTTTATTGACTATGCCAAAGCCTTTGATTGTGTGGATCACAAAAAACTGTGGAAAATTCTTAAAGAGATGGGAATACCAAACCATCTATCTGCCTTCTGCAAAATCTTTATGCAGGTCAAGAAGCAACAGTTAGAACGGGACATGAAACAACAGACTGGTTCCAAATCGGGAAAGGAGTACATCAAGGCTATATATTGTCCCTTGCTCATTTAACTTATATGCAGAGTATATCATGCGAAATGCTGGACTGGATGAAGCACAAGCTGGAATCAAGATTGCCAGGAGAAATATCAATAGCCTCACATATGCAGATGACACCACCCTTATGGCAGAAAGCAAAGAAGAACTAAAGAGCCTCTTGATGAAAGTGAAAAAGGAGAGTAAAAAAGTTGGTTTAAAACTCAATGTTTAGAAAACTAAGATCATGGCATCTGGTCCCATCACTTCATGGTAAATAGATGGGTAAACAATTGAAACAGTGACAGATTTTATTTCGGGGGGCTCCAAAATCACTGCAAATAATGACTACAGCTGTGAAATTAAAAGACACTTGTTCCTTGAAAGAAAAGCTATTATCAACCTTGACAGCATATTAAAAAGTAGAGGCATTACTTTGCCAACAAAGGTCCGTCTAGTCAAGGCTATGGTTTTTCCAGTAGTCATGTATGAATGTGAGTTGGACTATAAAGAAAGCTGAGTGTGGAAGAACTGATGCTTTTGAACTATAGTGTTGGAGAAGACTCTTGAGAATCCTTTGGACTGCAAGGAAATTCAACCAGTCAATCCTAAAGAAAGTCAGTTCTGAATATTCATTGGAAGGACTGATGCTGAAGCTGAAACTCCAATACTTTGGCCACCTGATGCAAAGAACCGACTCATTAGAAAAGACCCTGATGCTGGGAAAGATTGAGGGCAGGAGGAGAAGAAGATGACAGAGGATGAGATGGTTAGATGGCATCACTGACTCGATGGACATGAGTTTGGATAAACTCCAGAAATTGGTTATGGACAGGGAACCCTGGTGTGCTGCAGTCCATGGGGTCACAAAGAGTTGGACACAACTGAGTGACTGAACTGAACTGCTATTATTACAACTACCATTTCATAGAAAAGCCTCCACTCACTTTTTAAAATCCAGGTGTACATTAGAATTATCTTGGAATTTTTTTGAAAAACACTAATACCCAGGTATTATTTTTTCCTCCAAATTTCCATATGGGATTCTGATGAGCAGCCATGTTTAAAAATAACTAGACTGTATGATAATCTCTTGTTTTTATCTTGTTTGCTTCATTTTTTGTATTTCGTATTCAGTGCTCCCATTTCATTTAGTTTATGTTTTCCAGTTTATTGGTCTCTATTTCTGTTATTGTTCTTTCTCAAGCCTTTACCAAGTGTAGTAGAAAAGTTTTATACATGTATCTATACATATAAACATTATATATGTATAGATATATACTGTATGTATAATATATATATTAGAAACTTATGGAATTTTTGCTTAGCTAAAAAATTTATGACATTTTGGTTCCATTTGTTTGACTAAGTATGAACAGAATGCTAGATTCCTAATTTATATTCACTTAAAACTTTGATATTGTTCCATTTATTCTGGCATCTAGTATTACTGCTTAAAGTCTAGAAAGCTTATTATTTTAGTGATGTTTTTAAAAAAATTGAATGGGGCTTGAAACTTCTAATCCAATTCTGAGAATATAAAGAAATATTATGTTGTTTAAAAAAAAAGGCAAGCAAGTAAAAAAAAAAACAGGCAAGCAACGTTTTGGTTTCAGAAATAATCTATAGATAAATATGTATGTGCCTATATTATTACCACTTTCAGTGCAGTTTTTATATTTTTTAAAATAAATTAAGAAAGTAGTTTTAAAAAATGTAATTTACTAACTGGGAAATGTTCACTTCTTTCACAGTATAATGGTTTCCATATTCTAAGAGAGATCTCTAAAATTAACCATCTAATAAACAGCATTTCTTTAAAAAATAAATTCCTGCACACTAAAAAAAGAGAGATTGAGCTTCAAATATTAAGAAATCAAGTACTGGATTCCATCCAGAAGTAAACCGGTAATTGTGTTAAAATGCGGATGCTGAAATCTTTCCCTGAGCTGCCTCTTGAAGTTGACCAGGTCATGCTAGCAACTGCCAAAAATCCAAAATTGGCACTTCTTCTCAAGTCAGTGTATAGGGGTTGGCCAGCTGGAAAGTTGCCTGAGGAGTTCCAATAATTTGAAAATCATCAACATAAATTTTCTCCCTAAAAAGAATGCTTCTTCTGGGGGAAATTGAACCACTCTTCCAGAGGGCTGTTGACACATAGGTACCTTGCAGACAGCACATTCAGGAATTGGCCCAAATTTGTGCTTACAAGTCCAAAATTGACACCCACTTGGAAAGAATGGAAATGCGCACAGTCCCATTTCCTAGGAAATAAGGAGCCTCAGTTAAAATAAATCCATATTAATGTTGGACATAAGACTTAATTTCGGGTAAGAGTTCTCCATCCATGCTAGAATCTTTCAGCAGTGGTTCTTTAAATAGCTTTTGGTGGAAAATCAGCAATTTCTGGTATAATTGAGAGCGGGATTGAGAAATTAACAAGGTTTTCCTAACAAAGTTACCATTAACGCTGCCAAAAAAACCTTACCAAAAGTAACTTCATGTTACCTGACTAAATTGCCCTGTACAGTATATTAAACACTAAACCAACAGCCCATTTAAGAGATCTATTGAGGATAGCCAAGATCCTTATCACTCAACTTCTGGAATGTTCTATCTATAAAATCAAGTTATGTAAGCTATTTACAGAACAGTATTTTAGGGTGCTCTTTGATCAGCTTATCCCCTTCTAGCACGGAATTCTTAACACAAAGATAGGCTTTGTTTCTTTTCTATTTGCTTTGCTTTGCTTTGCGATCTTTTCAACCCCAAGAATTCATATTCATGAAGTGGATGATAATCATCAAAATTTCCTAAAACACTGCCATGAAAGACAAGGCAGACAAAGTGATGATAATCAACTGAGGGGACAAAAATCTGAAAATTATCATTCGTATTCACTAACACACTGTTTTAAAGAAGTGTTTTTATTTTCTTCCCTATGAAGGAAACAGTGGAGAAAGGCAACAACATACCCATTTAATAAATGATGGCACTGATGCATTAAAATGGTCTATAAGCGTAGAAAATATAAAATAATGTTTTATGATAACATAGTATTTTCACATAAGTCATGACAATCAATTATTACTTCAGCCCTCTGAGTGACAGTTCAGTTCAGTTCAGTCGCTCAGTCGTGTCCAACTCTTTGCGACCCCATGAATCGCAGGACGCCAGGCCTCCCTGTCCATCACCAACTCCCAGAGTTTACTCAGACTCGCGTCCATTGAGTCAGTGATGCCATCCACCCATCTCATCCTTGGTCGTCCCCTTTTCCTCCTGCCCTCAATCCCTCCCAGCATCAAAGTCTTTTCCAATGAGTCAACTCTTCGCATGAGATGGCCAAAGTACTGGAGTTTCAGCTTTAGTATCATTCCTTCCAAAGAACACGCAGGACTGATCTCCTTCAGAATGGACTGGTTGGATCTCCTTGCAGTCCAAGGGACTCGCAAGAGTCTTCTCCAACACCACACTTCAAAAGCATCAATTCTTCAGCGCTCAGCCTTCTTCACAGTCCAACTCTCACATCCATACATGACTACTGGAAAAACCATAGTCTGAGTGACTAGATAGGAATAATTAGTCCAAGTTCATAGATGAAGAGACAGGTATAGCTGTTTAATTGCCAGCATGGTGAGGAGCTACATGAATAAAATAACCAAGAATAATGACACTAACAATATTGGAAAGGAAGAGAACAGGACAGGTGTAGAAGCAGAGATGGGGGAGAGCGGTTAAAAGGAGACGCCACAACACTTACATCTGTCTAATGTAGCTAATTTTAAGTGCTACATTCCTTCCAAAATTCTATTTCCTTTTAAAATGTCTAGTTCGTTTCAAATATGTGGAATCTAGAGAAATGGTACTGTTGAAACTATTTGCAGGGCAGAAATGGAGACGTAGATGGAGAGTGCGGACATGTGGATATGGCGGGGAGGGAGGATGCTTTGGGAGAGTAGCATTGACATATACTCACTATTATATACTCACTCAGATAACTAGTAGGAAGCTGCTATAAAGCCCTGGGAGCTCAGCTTGGTGCACTGTGGTGACCTAGAGGGATGGGATGGTGGAGGTGGGGGAGGTTCAAGAGGGAGGGAATATATGTAAACACATAGATGATTCACTTTGTTACAGCAGAAACTAATACAATTGTAAAGCAACTATATCCCATTTTTCTTAAAGCTGACAGATTGAACTATTATCCTGCTTAATGTCCAAACCCATAACTTCATTAGGCCAGGAAAAGCATTTGTATGCAGATATAGAGTTCTCTTCATGAAAGTGAAAGAGGAGAGTGAAAAAGTTGGCTTAAAGCTCAACATTCAGAAAACAAAGATCATGGCATACAGTCCCATCACTTCATGGCAAATAGATGGGGAAATAGTGCAAACAGTGACACTTTATTTTTCTGGGCTCCAAAATCACTGCAGATGGTGATTGCAGCCATAAAACTAAAAGATGCTTACTCCTTGGAAGGAAAGTTATGACCAACCTAGACAGCATATTGAAAAGCAGAGACATTACTTTGCCAACAAAGGTCCATCTAGTGAAAGTTATGGTTTTTCCAGTAGTCATGTATGGATGTAGAGTTGGACTGTGAAGAAGGCTGAGCACTGAAGGACTGATGCTTTTGAACTGTGATGTTGGAGAAGACTCTTGAGAGTCCCTTGGACTGCAAGGAGATCCAGCCAATCCATCTTAAAGAAAATCAGTCCTGGGTGTTCATTGGTAGGACTGATGTTGAAGCTGCAACTCTGGAACTTAGGCCACCTCATGCAAAAAGCTGACTCATTTGAAAAGACCCTGATGCTGGGGAAGATTGAGGGCAGGAGGAGAAGGGGACGACCGAGGATGAGATGGTTGGATGGCATTACCGACTCAATGGACATGGGTTTGTGTGAACTCGAGGAGTTGGTGATGGACAGGGAGGCCTGGCGTGCTGAGGTTCATGGGATCACAAAGAGTTGGACACGACTGAGCAACTGAACTGAACTGACTGTAGAGTTCTTTAAGCTGCTAAAAATATTTTACTTATTACTTCATGATGTAAAATGAATTTAAAGATGAACCAAAAATAAATAGACAGATGTGTTCATTCAGCAAACATTTGCTGAGTGTATTTTTTTGCAACACTTGCCTCTGTCATAATATAGGTGTCATCTGAAGTGCTGTCTTCTGAAATACACCATGCCTACCTAGCTCTTGGGCTTCCCTTGTGCCTCAGCTGTTAAAGAATCTGCCTGCAATGCAGGAGACCTGGGTTTGATCCGGGGGTTGAGACGATCCTCTGGAGAAGGGAAAGTCTACCCACTTCAGTATTCTGGCCTGGAGAATTCCATGGACAGTCCATGGGGTGCAAAAAGTTGAACACGACTGAGTGACTTTCACTTTCACTTCTACCTAGCTCTATGGTCAGCCCTTGCTCCCTTCCAGCCTCCATCTCTTTAGGCTGTTTAATGTCACTTATAACACATCGCTATTTAAAATGATCTCTTCTACTTGTTTATATATTCATTTCATGTCTCCTGCTTGCAATCCACCCTAAACTTGAAACTTTTTGAAAGCAGGAAGTGGGTCCATTTTCATCAAGGCCCCCATCCTTGGTGCCTTGAACAGGGTCAGGGTGCTGTAAGTGCTCAGTTTATAATAAGGAAAGAATAAAGATCTAAAAGAGCTACCATATTGTACATTTCTTATTGTTTTTGTTGTTTAGCTGCTAAGTCATGTCCAACTCTTTTGCGATCTCTTGTACTGTAGTCCTCCGGGTTCCTCTGTCTATAGATTTCCAAGGCATCAGAATACTGGAGTGGGTTGCTGTTTTGTCCTCTAGGGGATGTTCTCAAACCAAGGATTGAACCAATGTCTCCTGCATTGGCAGGCAGATTCTTTATCTCTGAGCCACCAGTGAAGCCCACATTTCTTTAGTAATTTTGCACATATCATTACAATTGATTCTCATGAAAATAATTTGAAATGGCTACACTTAGAATATGTTTCAGAAACATCCTTATATGATTTTCCAAGCTCATAGCTCACACAACATAAAATCAGTGTTCACAGACTGTAATAATTGTTGAAACACACCCATGTTCTCAAGATGTCTTCAGTACTACGCGTTCGCCAGATTGAGTTTCATCTGCTTTGTTCATTCTATGTTCCAGATGTAGGAGCAAGCACAAAGCCCACACAAATTTTCAGTGAAGTTTTGTTTCCTAAACAGTAGGAAGCACTGAGAACTACAAGAGAATCCACCCGCTTAGCTTCTCCAAGTAGCCCAGCTGTGCACAAATGATAAAGCATGTTTCTACACACTAGAATGCTAAAAACAATTAGTTTCTCTTACAAGATAGCATTGTTTGGGGTTTTCCTGGTGGCTCAGTGACAAAGAGCCTGCCAATGCAGGAGACAGGGGTTTGATCCTGGATTTAGGAGACTCCCACTCAACCTGGAGCAATGAAGCCTGTGCTCCACAACTACTGAGCCTGTGCCCTAGAGCCCAAGAGCCGCAGCTACTGGGTCCATCTGCCACACCTGCCACAGCCTGTGTGCCCTAGAGCCCGTGCTCTGCAACAGCAGAAGCCACCCCAACGGCAGGCCCATATACCACAGGGAGAAAGCCCCTGCTCACTGCAGCTACAGAAAAGCCCAGGCAGCAATGAATAAATGAATAAAATTTTTTTACATGATAGTATTATTCAATCTAAGAAGGAAAATCTCTATTTTAAAAAGCACTGATACCCTTAGTTACTTGGATCATCAATATTTCTTTAAGACAGACACAGCAATGCACATTATGTATTTTAGAATCTGCTTTGGGGTTTCTGATTATAAAAGTGTTGTCAGATTGCTCTGTCTCATTCAAAATACACTTTATTATCTTTAAGTATACACAGCTAGATTTCATTTCTTAGCTCCACAAACAGTTAAGACTCTGTGTCTGAGATCTGGCCAGGAAGAGATGCACATTTATGGGCAAAAACATCAAGAAGCAACTCTTACGAGGTAGAATCCAAAAGACTTAAACAAAGGTGGAACCACAAGATAACAGAAGCTTGGACACCTAACAATAACAAAGAGGCACCTCCAACAAGGCAAACTTCCACTGACTGACTTAAACGACATATAAATTCCTATTCCATTAAGTCAGTGAGATCGTAGGAATATTCTGCTGCTTGACTAATGTTATTTCCTATCATATTATTTATTATAGAAGCTTGAATAATACTAAAAGATATTGCCTATTCTTACATATTTATTATTCTAAGTGAACTTCAGAGTTATTCTGTTGGAATTTTAATTAGAATTACAATGGATATATACATTAATTAGAATAACTATTTCATAGTTTAATATTGCATATTGTTATCTAGGGTATATGTGTCCATTTATTCAAATATCATTCTTCATTTAGCATCTACATATTCCTTGCTATACGTATTCTGAGGTGTTTGGCTTGTTATTACTATTTTTATTATTTGTAGTTATAAGTGGAATATATTCCCAAAATCATTTTCTTCCTTACGGTTGTATCAAACCCATTCTATATATTAATATTTTGTGGCCACATTATTGGATTCCTCTATTCATTCTAATAGTACTTTTTCCTATTGATTCTCTTGAGTTTTTCAAATATATAAAATCATATTATATGTAAATAATGACAATCTTGCCCCTTCTCTTCCAATGTTTATCATCATTATTTCACCCGTGTGTCTAATTTCATTGTCTAGACCGTTGCCAGATAATTAGTACACAATAAAGGGAAAGCAACAGACACCTGGCTTATTTCTGACTTCAGGGAAGAAGCTTCAAGTGTTTCACCAGCAAGAACAATTCTAGAAACTGGCTTGAGATATTCATATCATTTTATTTATGAAGTATTATTCTCCTACTAGTTTATGAAAGATTTTTCTTCTTTGATCTGTAGTCAGTTGTACTAGAAGATTTCATATTGTTAAACATTCCTGAAATAATCCCCACTTGGTCATGGCATATTACTCTTTTAATGTAGTGCTGGATTTTATTTATTGTCTTTCACTAATATTTATAAATATGATGGTTTATCACTTTCTTTTTTGTGGTGTCTTTGTCAGATTTTGGAGTCAGTGTCATAGTAGTTTGGGCTTTTTTTTTTTAATGAATTGGAATGCTTTATTTTCTATGCCTGAAACAATTTAAATTGCATAGGAATTACCTGTTCTTTGAAGGTTTGAAAACATTCATCCATGAAATTCTTTGGTATTTTTATAGGCCAGGCTCTGATTTAACAGAATAATAATGAATTCCTTCCATGATCATTGTTTGGTTTAGTGTATCTATATCTCTTGAGTCAATTTTTGTTATTTCCAATTTCTAGAAAATTGATAAACTTGTTTCTGAAGTTACCTGTGTATTGTAGAATATTGATAAAAAATATAAATTCAATATTTTTCAAAAAGATTTTGTAAAGAAGATAAGGCCAAAAGTATGTCTCATGGATGTTAATAGCATTGTTGCTGGTGAATTTAAGGTTCTCGCTTCATTGCAAAAGAATTCAGAGATGAAGTGATATTAAGAAATGGATTTATTTAGAAAGAAACACATTCCGCAGACAAGAGTATTGTCCATCTCAGATGATGAGAGAGAGAGAGGAAGAGAGAGAGTGACGCTTCGAGATATAATGGGGTTAGGTTCTATGGACTGGGTAATTTCATTGGCTAATGAATGGGAGGATTATTCCAATTATTTGGCGGATGGGGCAGAGGTTTCCCTGAATTGGATCATGGCCCACTTTTTGCTCTTTGATGGTCAGCTTCAGAATTGTCATGGTGCTGGTGGGTGTGTCACTCAGCTTATGTATTACGATGAACTGTGTGATGCATCTCAAGGTTCACTGGAAGTTGAATATTCTGCCATCTTGGACCTATTTGATTCTAACCAGTTTTCATCAATATTGTATGGCTATATCATTCTTTTAAAGACTGTGCCATTCTCCCTTCCCCCCTGTTTCAAGATAACATAAAAAGAGGGTCTGGTATCAATATAACTGGGAAATGATTTAGAGTAAATATGATATCTTTCTCTGCAGCACTTCTCAGAGTCCTTAATATTCTTATGTATATCTTGACTTTAAAGGGAGTCAGTGAATATAACCATTTTCATACCTGACTGTAAAATTTCCTCTTTTTTTTCAAGGACCATCCCATGGGACTTGTATGCTCTAGTACACAATTCAGGAATGAGATCTGAAGAAATCTGAAGGGCAAGGTTATTATTTCAGAAATATTTTCAGTATTGATGAAACTAGAGTGTTCTGGAAGACAATCCTTTCTAGAAAACCCATAAAAATACATTAAAACTATATGAGCTTCAATGGCTCAGAAAGACATTTGGTTTTATTTGATTCAGACATTTTTCACACTCATACTTTGGCCGGTACATCACTCTTAAAAATTCCCAAAACACTAAATGTATATATAAAAGATAAAGCTGCAACAATTTGAATATTAAAAACAAACATTTGAGTAAGTTTTGTTTTAAGTAACTAGCGTAGAGTTTTTACTTATATTACCCCAAATATCACTTATTTAAGCAGGGTGTATTTTCTACACAATAGAGAGCGACCATGGGCTTCCCTTGTGGCTCAGCAGATAAAGAATCTGCCTGCAGTGTAGGAGACCTGGGTTTGATCCCTGAGTTGGGAAGATCACCTGCAGAAGGAAAAGGCAACACACTCAAGTATTCTGGCCTGGAGAATTCCATGGACAGAGGAGCCTGGTGGGCAATAGTCCATGGGGTCGCAAAGAGTTAGACAAGACTGAGTAACTTTCACTCACTCACTCAGACAGTGACCATAAAAATCTAACTTATTTTCCTCCATGACATTATGCTGTTTCCAATTTACAGATAAAGAGATTTCATATCCTGTCTATGTAAACCCACTTTAGAAACCTAATCTTTACCAACTAACCCATAATGGCATCTGGAAAAATTTCAAAAACTGAAGAAATAAAAGTGAACGCCAATGTGCAAATACGTCATCAATTATAGATGTAACATTCAAACAGAACATGCTTGGAAGCTGATAACTCCTCATTTTCTGAGACCTATCAACAACAGACCCTGGGCCCAATTTAAGAGCAACATTCAAGCTGCCCAGACAACAGAATGGATGGGTAAAGCCTTCCTGCATTTGAAATTTTCAATACAATTCTTAGAAAATTATCACTCCAGGCTTAATAAGAAAAAAAAAAAGAACAAACTTGAACTCTATTGCCTTTAATTGTTTGAAGGAATTCAGAGAAACAAAAGGAATTATTGAGTACAGCTCTTCCAAGTATCTGCCTCATTGGTATGGCTTCCTTTATCATTTAATTAAACATGTATCTACATAGAAACAGTGAGCTTCTACCAGAAACCTACGGAAGAGTTTGGCACTGGTGTGCTGGAGCTGGCTTGTATACGTCAGGAGAGTCAACTGTGTGCTTCTCTTCCTAACACTGTGTTAGGTAACCTCACATCGGTGACTTTAATTTGGCTGCAGTAGCAGAGTTTATACCATGGAAATTGGCAAACATTGCAAATCAGGACTTTGTTTCCTCAGAGAATAGTTACTAAACATATACCAGCCTACCTCTGTTGATTATGCAGAACACAACAATGTCAATATCAATAATTATAAATTATGCTCTGTTTGATAAATGAATTGTATAATAAATTATGAATTCAGTCATTCCAAAAGTTCTGCCCAAATTACATGTACACACATTTTATTAGTTTAAGATAGTGACTGCAAATTCTACTACAGTGATGTACGTGCTAAGTTGCTTCAGTCATGTCTGACTCTTTGGAGACCCTATAGACTGTAGCCCTCCAGGCTCCTCTGTCTGTCATGGGATCCTCCAAGCAAGAATACTGGGGTGGATTGCCATTTCCTGTTCCGGGGATCTTTCTAACTCAGGGATGGAACCCACGTCTCTAACCTCTTCTGCATAGCAAGTGGGTTCTTTACCTCTAGCGCCACTTGGGAATACACATCTTGACTACAATATTAGATTATGAATTCCAATATTTGACATAATTAACTAAATACCTTTGGTGTGAAAACCAGTTTACCAAACTTGAGGACTTTTTTGAGTGGTTTGGCATGTGCTTTTCTAGTTATTCTTCTTTTATATGAAAATGAAATTGTATATCTCAATGTTTTCCCCTATATTTCTCAGAAATCTAGATCACAAACTTTAGACTTCAGTGTTCAGCACAATACCATTTATGGATTTGATCTTAACATTTGGCAAGATATCTTCAGGAGCCATAGATAATGTTTGTGTCGAAGAAATTATTTGAAATTTACAGATTTAAGTGGTAGATTTATTCAAGATATTAACATTTCTGTGCATTTACTATAAATTTCAAAAAGGGGAGATTTACTGTTGGTGCTGGAATACGATTTTCTTCATGCAAAACATTCATCTTATTTATTTTACAGCAAGTTGAAAAACTCTGTTAATCTGGTGCACATATAAGCATCAAAATGTGTCAAGGAAAATACTGTTATTTTCTGAAATAGAACTTGTTGAAATTATTTATTTACCCACCTTTCTACACACAGAGGCACACACATCCCTTACTTTTTTAAATCATGTAATCTGAAGTTACTCATGTGAAACTCTACATAAAATAAAAGAAAGTATTCAAATACACCAAAAATGAGGGTTAACATAGCTAATAATTTTTGTTCACACACTTGACCTTGTACTTCCCAATAACTGCAGAGAAAGGCAGGGAGAGTTGTATGTGCCTTAGTGCTGGAAAAATAAAAACTTTAATTTTTCCAGGGAGACAGTATTTCTCCTTGCTTAATTCACTTAATAAATTCATCCAATAAATAGTTATTAATAGCCTACTACATGTGAGGCACTGCACCAACGTTGAGCATACCAAAATTAAGCAGCCGTGGAAGGTGGATATAAAAATCAAATAAGTGCAAATGAGTAGAACATGTGTCTTCCTGTATGGATACAGAACACTGTGGGGAACCAAATGGGTGAGTAATAGATCTAACCTAGGATGGGTGATCATGAAAATCTTTACAGAGATTTTTTTTCCCCAGAAAGACTTTAAAATTAAATGTATCTTTGTACGACAGGTATTTCAAGTAGAGAGTGGTACAAGCAAAGGAACAAAAACCCGTAACAGCAGGGCACATTTAAGGAACTTCCCGTACTTTTAGTTCTGCTGGAGTATAGAGTTTGGGGAGATGGAGAGAGATTGAAGGTCACAGTGCACAGAGAGTAACAGATAATAGGAAAAGAGAATTGGGTATATTGACAGTGTCTACTTTCAGAGAAAATAAGCCTAAAGCATTGGCAGTAGGCAAGGAAGCTAATAGGGAGAGAGAAGAGTTTTCTAGACCCGGAGTTCTCAATGTGTGTTAGGAAAGTAAGAGATGGCAGTGACAATGAAATATTATTAGGTAGCCTTTCAGAGGTAGAGGAATTCAAAATTTGCACAGGCTCAGAGAATTTCTGCAGTGTGGGATGACCGTGATGAAGTAAAAGGGAAAATAACTAGAAATAAGGAACTCAAGGAGTTGAAAGTCTAAATCTGTCTACAACACCCAACTTAATGGGAGGAACTGGGGTAAAAGAGAACTGGGAAGCCGTAACGTATCTATGTTTCACTTGATTTTTAACACAGGAATCATTTACTAACTTTATTTTCCTCAAAAAATCTTGAATAAGACAAACCCAAGTGTTATTTGCCAAGCATGTTTAGATCCTATTTTTTCTCACCATTTTTCCAGTGAGGAAACGAAGACTTAGCAAAGGCAAGTAAATTAGAAAGAAACAAAGCTGGAACTAAAACCCATAGGATCTGACAAAACCGCTACTCTTAATATTATACTGGGCTAATTACTTAATCATTTAAATAGGAAAAGCATCTACGCAACAGAAGTGCAGTTACAGATCTGTCTGTAAAGTCTAGAAGTGGTTGAGCGTTGTTAATCCCCTTTGCCTTGAGGTCAGGTGTCTATAAATGTGTGTGTTTGTGTTTATAAATAGTCATTTATTGGCTAATTCATCCTAGAAAGAACTTCCTGAGTGTTGAATGAATATGTATGTTGCATGAGTCTGAGCACACTGAATTACAGTGACTGACTTTGATAAAGCACAGGCACAGAAATGATTATATTCAGAGGGATAAACTTTCAAAAAGCTTTAGTTTGTCTAACAACAAAACCTTATAGCACTTTCTCTGCATGTAGCAATGTCCTAAGTAAATTACTCTTCTTCATTAATTCATTAGTATTCACTACAATGTAATAGGCATAATGAGTATCAAAGAATCAAAATAATATGAACAATATTATGAACAATAATTTATGAGCAATATTGAACAATTATGAACACATTATGAGCAAAAATATGAACAAGAACTCTTAAATGCTTTTTTCATAAGAATTTTCTCTGATGTCTACCTGGAGTTTTACAGTTAAAAATAACAGAGATAAAGAGAGAATGTAATGGTGGGGGTTGCTAATTATTAGTGGATAGGTTTGGATCATGGGGGAGGGGGGAACCTACCCATGGAAAAAGGGAAGATTATGGAAAAAGGAGAGTGAACTATGCTGATAACAATTATTCATTGTTTGCAATAATCTCTAATAGAGCAAACAATGTCCTAATCTATATCTCCAACTTTCTTCAATATTCCAAAAATATAAAATTAGGTTTCAACTTTGTTTTCTTTTAATTACGAGCCATTTAAATCCTTTAAGATTTTTTTTAATGTAGTGGGCTATGAAGCCATTGTTTTTGTCTGTCCAGAATATTTTCCTAGCATTGCCCTTATTTTGATAGCAGTTGGGCTTCTCTAACCAAAGACAATGGATATGTGAGTCATGTCTGGCCAGTCACGATCCCCCACATTTTGGGGATTGGTGACTGTCATGGTGGTGCCCACACGAACCAAGAAGAGGCAATCAGGATCCTGAGTGATGTTCAAATAATAGAAATGACTCTCTTTTCATGTTTTCTATTAAGTCAGTAAGCCAGGAACACTTTATCCTGTGGCTACTTATGAACATCTTCACCAGTAGCATGGATGAAGCCTGTCCCCACTAGGAGGAACTGAGTCCACCAAAGACAGAAACAGATTTTGGAGCTGGAGAATGAATGAAACTAAAACAGCTGGAATGCTTAGATCAAGCCACAACTGCAATCCACCCACCTCTCAAACGCATGACCAACAATTTCCCAAGTTAGTTTGTTTTCTGCTTCTTACCATTCAGAGAGTCATGATTAACACTTCAGACCTGGATCAAAAGATGGTTTCTGATTCCAACTAGTTGGGCAATCATGGGCAAACCATTCCTTCTTTCCTGGGTCTGAGCCTCCTTACCTGTAAAATGATTGAAGTAAAATTGATGACTGGATCTTATCTAACATTCCATGATTCTATAATTTGATTATATAAAATGACTGTTTCAAACTGTATCCTAGTTTTGCTCAAAGATCACTTTTTTGTAACCATTTTCCTCATTCTATCTCTGTATTATTTCTACACAATGGAATCAACAGAGAAGAAAAGAAATGGTGTACAAAAGGGAAGCATAAGCTGTGATATTTTGAAGGATTTAGTTTTTGACTTGGCACTGTTTTCATAAGACTATGAACTGTAGGTAAGTTACTTAAATAAAACACATTCATTCTCTATAGAAACAATCCAAGTATGTTTCTTTATAACTAAAGTTTATTTTAAATTTTTATCTAAATGTGAAATCATAATAAAGTATATACCAATTAGATTTTCATTCAGATAAGTTTATTAAACACTTATCCTGATGAAAAGATAATTTACATATCCTACAAACTGCTTATCCTCGGGTCTCATGCTTAGCACTTTGCTCTGCACATTAAACACTCAATAAATGTTTGTTAAATTAAATTAAAGGAGTTGCTTTAACTGCAGCTCACATGCCCTTCCATGATTAATGAATCATCACTAAGTGAGAAATTAATGAGGGTGCTCTGCACATCAGGAAAAAAAAAATGTGTTCTGTTTGGGAGAGGGACAAAATTTCACAGCAGGGGAAGGAGAGTGGCAACTGCAGGAATTAACAAGAAAAGAAGCTTGCAATTACCGCTACTGACATGGGGATAAACTCAAAATAGCTGCCAAAATCACTACCTGTGAGCTGTCACACACTGTAGTTTCAGATTAATCAAGACTTCACAAAAGCCTTCTCTGTACAATGCGAACGGAACAAAGGATGGAAAAATTTATCCAAGATAGCAGCAAGGCAGAGACAACTCTGAAGTTTAGATTTCTCACTGCCGCCATGTTTCTAGGCCCTCTGCCCATATTTTTCTTCCTGTTTCCCATAATCAAAGAACCAGAGCACACAGGGCATATCAGACAACCAGGTTGACCTGAATGAAAAGAGGAGGCAAATGAAGATGGATGCCAAAGTAGGAAAAGGGAGTAATTCTGATTCTACATGTGGTATGTCAGGGGATTAACAGCAAATCTAAGTGATCAGGCAATACATGGCAGGAAGATCCCAACAGCTAAATGTGGGGCATGATTATTAGTTGGAAGCACATGCAGGCAATTAGAAGTCTGAATAAGTAAGCAAACGGGAAAGGAGACAGAGAGATCCAGAAGCCTGGTATTAGGTAGAATTGGGTAAGATTCAGGGAGAAGAAAAGTCATGGAGAAATTAAGCAGGAGACTGGGAAAGGTCACATTTGTGTTCAAAGGCTTTACAACACCCCTTATTGCGACTGGGGCACAAGCAAGGGGCCAGTTCTTCCATATGGGATGGCCTGACACTAAGTCAGCAAGTTGCTGTTGCAAGCCTCATTAATATTTCTTAACTATGAACAGAATTGGTCTTGGGCCTGGATCAGTGTAAGCATGATGAAGACAGTGGGTGCCAAGTGTCTATCAGAGAGGGAACATTTCACTAGTGCCATTTCCCTTTTTATGTTCTTCAGTTATTTGATTTGGGAGCCAGATGGGGAAAAAATCACACAACTGAAACAGCCGCTGTACTTCAGCACCATATAGCCATTCCCTCCCATTTGACCACTTGGCTTTGTAGCCTAGCTTTTCCATTATTTGTTTGGCTCCTAATGATAGCACTAGGCTCTGATGAAATATTAAGTGCTGTGAATAGACACTACACACAGAATTGGCAGCCTTGGAAAATAATGAGTAGATTTAATGAAAGGAAGAAATAGGCAAAAAAAAGACCCTGGATTTCAGAATTCTGGCAAAGCGACTCCAGGGCCCTCTCATTACACTTAAGTAGCTCCACATATAGGAAGGGAGCCATTCTTCCTTCTCATTGCTGCCGAATTCGGTCACTCAAGATGAAAGACTGGTTTCCATTCAGAATAATTAGCTGATTACTGGTTAGAAAATTAAACCAATGATTCCTCTCTTAGTTTTCTATTCCCCAATATTTCACTAATATCCCCTGACCCTCCTTCCTTTTTAAATCTGATAAAATACAGTGTTCAATAATTTCCTCTGGAAGACTGTCCTTCCTTGGTATCAGTAACCAACAAACACATGTAGCTGCATTTTTTTGGTCAAAGGATGAATGGGGTAGGATATAGTTTTCAGATTTGACATTGACTACCATTGACATTACAATATAATAGTAATTAAATATCATTGAAAAATAGAATAATGATCAGTTGAGCCAAATTCCTCCTACCTCTGTCAATTAATAATAGTCTAAGAAGTTCCTCCTTTGCTACAAAGTTATATACACCCACAGCAACCTTTACATAGTCAGGGACTTTTTAATATTGAAAGTTTAAAACTCTACGTGAACTAGTTTTCTTCCACTATAATGTGATTGGCTTATTCTTTTTTGTAAGATACAGTCATCTTAACATTTTTAAAGGTTATAATTTTTATTGTTCCCTGATTAGGACACGATACTATCATGAGGATTTGATTAAAATGATTATGACATATGTTAATTTTATGACTCTCAACTCCAAAAGAGTGATGTGGAAATTTACACCCACAATTTAAAGAAAAATATAGACTTGATATGGGATGAAAGAAAACTTGTTAAATTTTACATCAAAATAACTGCTAAAGAGAAATGATGAACACATAATATAGGACGTTGTAACAATTAGGGTTCACTCTTGCCAAAAGGTTATTTTCTCCATTTATGATTTTAGGTTTTACAATGTAATCATCAGACCAGTAATAGCTAATCAGGGCATAAAATAAAGTTAAAATGTTTTACCAGCCTTATAAACACTTGCACTGCTAGATTTTTCACTAGTTGAAAGCAACAGCCTGTTAGGTAGCTGAATCTAGAGTATGTTAGAATTGCACCATATGCTATTTCAAAGAAACATCTGACTTAGCTAAGAACATGCTTTTGATTTATTAGTTGACTTCTGTGCAGACATATGTGATTTCTTGATTCCTTTATTCGTGACACACTTTTGATGCAATCAACCCTCATGTTCTCTTCTTTTCTTTGAGTCCTGGGAGAAAATACAATCAATCATTGAAGAAATGTAGTAGGGTAACAGCCCTCTCTTGAACATGATTTTCTTTTTATATCCCGCTGTTTAAAAATATATATATATATATATTTTTTTTTTTTTTTTTTTGAAAAGAGAAAATAAGTGAAGTGATTTAATGGTGAACTCCACATTTTCAAATTTGGGCTCTATCGATTTGTAAATTTTGATATTGGAAATGAGACAGTGATAAATTCCTCTTACTTGTATACTAGTTTGTTTTTTAAATAAAAACAGAGTTTTGTCATATCTTCCTGTACCTGGAATTCCAAAATAAAAATGGAGTTTGAAAGATCAGGCAGGCAATTGATCTACGTTTCAGATGCAAGTGACAAGCCCAACAGTAACAGTAAAGGAAATGTATTTTGAGTTAATACTTATGAAATATATACTACATGCATTTTACTTGGATTTTCACAGGTAATATTCCAAATGATCTATAATTCAAATTTTAGCCTTAACCTCATTTTTCAGTCAAAGTTTAAAATTTAGGTTACTGCCCAAAGTCACTGAGTTAGTTAGCTACAGAGCCTTGATTCAAACATAGACCACTTTGCTTCATGATTTCCAATAGTAAGTAATTATCTCTCTCGTCAACTTTAAAACATGCTAAATCATCTAGACTCTCTTAACTTCTGTTTCCTAATCCCTAAAACTTAAATAATATTATCTACCTCTTCAGACATTAGGGAAAAATAAGTCAGTTTAAAAATAAAAATGTGGGACTTCCTTGGTGGTGCAGTCGTTAAGGATCTGCCAGTAACACAGGGGACACAGATTTGATCCCTGGTTGGGGACATGCCTAGGGTCATCTAAGCCCCGACTACTGAGTCTCACTCTCTAGAGCCTGTGCTCCGCAACTAGGGAAGTCACCACAAAAAGAAGTCTGAGCACTGCATGGAGAGAAAGTCCACACACCTCAACAAAGACTCAACACAGCCACAGAAAAGTGTTAATAGCTGAGAGCAGTAAAGCGTAGACTTATATGGATCTGAGGAAACCATAAAGACTTCTCTTTTCCAAAATGAAATTTTCTGAATGATTTGCCTAGATAGTTTTGCAACCATCCTGCAGCACCCAGTTATTTTAGAATGAGGGCTAGAACCCAGGTGACTAACCAACTACATTCTTTTTCCAACTACCTTGTAATGGAGCCTGATAATGGTCATCATCGCTGGCCTGCATCTCTCTCCAGTACATTCCTGGTGATTTTAACATACAGTCAGTCCTCTCTTGGCTCTCTCAGGGGATATAATCTCATGATGGGTTTTGTGGGTTTTCCTTAATATATCCACTCCAACATGCCTACTTCTCTCAAGCATAATTTTTCCCTTCACCCACCATTAGCCAGGTCAACTCAGGCATTCCTAACTTACTGAGAGTTGAACACTGTTTTTCTAGGTTTCCAAAAGCCACCACAGCAGCATATGTGCCCCATGACTAGAGTCTTTGCTAGGGTGTTAATCCTTATTTCCCAAGAAAGTGCCCCCAGGTTAATACATTCTTGCTTATTCAGGCTTACATTTTGGTCTGTTGACCAAGCAGTCTTTAAAATCCAATCTGTAGTTATTGGCTTGGCAGCCAGAAGAGATGAATGAGGGCTGAATCTGACCAGGGTACCAATTGACCTGAGGGTAGAGTCTGTAGCATCTTCCCGCACAGCTGGAGTGCCAGCTCTTTGTATAGAAGGGCAGAGTGGCCACCTCTGCATATCTGGAGGCTTCAGAGGGGCTGTAGAGTCAATATCCTCAGGGACACCCAGAGAGCCCTGGCCCACTTCTCAGAATTCCTATTTTTTCCTTCTAGGGCTCTGACCTTGGCAGGGCAGATCTGCCTCGGCCAAGGGTCCAAATATCTCAGCAACCCTCCTAATTAATTCTCCTCTCTACCATTTGACTATACCTGCCCTTTAACTATGCTGAAACCACCCAGGCTCTCCAGTTTTTACACTTAGCACTTTACCATTTGTTAATGGTAGGCCATTTTTCATCGTCATTCAGCAGGGCTTCATTTCAACAAAGCAGTAGTCAGCCAACTCGACTGCCTTTGTAGGCACGGTGGCCTGTTTTGATCACTTGTGACTACACTTAACAGTCCCAGGCCCATCTCTTACATTTAAATATATATATTATTATTATTTATTATTTATTTATTGGGGTATAGCTGCTTTAATGGGAGAAGGCAATGGCACCCCACTCTAGTACTCTTGCCTGGAAAATCCCATGGATGGAAGAGCCTGGTAGGCTGAGGTCCATGGGGTCGCTAAGAGTCGGACACAGCTGAGCAACTTCACTTTCACTTTTCACTTTCATGCATTGGAGAAGGGAATGGCAACCCACTCCAGTGTTCTTGCCTGGAGAATCCCAGGGATGGGGGAGCCTGGTGGCCTGCCGTCTAAGGGGTCGCACAGAGTTGGACACGACTGAAGCGACTTAGCAGCAGCAACAGCAGCTGCTGCTTTAACAATATTGGGTTAGTTTCTGCTGTACCATGAAGTGAATCAGCTATATGTATACATATATCCCCTCTCTCCCACATCCTACCCCTCTAGGCACCATAGAGCACTGAGCTGAGTCCCCTATGCTGTACAGCAGATTCACACTAGCCATCTATTTTACACATGACCGTGCACAAACATCTATCCTAATCTTTAGCATGATGTTTGGGATGTTTGCGGTTAACTTGAAAAAGTGGTTTTAGTTCACCTCAGCTTCCATCTCATCTAATGGCCCAAAGCTAGGCTTACTTCAGGCATACAACCTGTGCAGAGCCTTGCCCTCAAAAACTCTGCTATTGCCATCATGAAATTCTCCAAAATCTCATTTTTGCACTTGTGTTTTTTAAGCAAAGCCCCGTGGTACAATGGAACACAGACATGAACAAAGGAGATACAAGCAAAATGCATGTCAATTTGCACGGTCCCTTACCTCCCAATTCACACATAAGTGTTTGTGTGTCCATGTGCACTGGATTCCAGGGGACCCACCATAAGTGAAAGTTGAGAGAGATGCAAATCAAGGGCACAGTAAGTTTGTTGCTTCTACAACTGAACCCAAAGAGGATAGGCTTCCTATTTGAAACAGAATTGCTTCTAAAAGAAAGAAAAGCAACAGTGTTATAAGAAACATGAACAACCGAGAATTTTATCATATCCTTTCTTACTCATATTAGTTCCAGTTATTAATGAACTTGGGCTTCCCTGGTAGCTCAGCTGGAAAGGAGTCCACTTGCATTTCAGGAGACCCCGGTTCCATTCCTGAATCAGGAGGATCTAGAGAAGGGCTAGGTTACCACTTCAGTATTCTTGCCTAGAGAATTCCATGGACAGAGGAGCCTGAAGGGGTCACAGAGTCAGACACGACTGAGCAGCCTACTTCCTTCCTATTGATAAACTATTTTACATTGAAAATTATAACACAGAAGGAATGGAAAAAAACAAAAAAACAAAAAAACGGGACAACTCACATTCCCTTCAGTCCTTCCTATTCATCAGTAAGCCAGGAGAAAGTGTTGGTGAAATGTGCATGTCAAGCAGTGAAATAAAAACAGTTGAATTAGTTTTATGCAGTTTCCACTGTTCTGGTAAGAAAGAAAAAAAAAAAAGATATTCAGGTACAAGTTACAAAAAATCACTGTATGATTTTGGTGATTCCACATAAAAGTTAAATGCTTTTCTATTTGCCCTGAAAATAGACATTGCACAACACAAAGATGAATGGCAAATTCATGCTAATAACTTCAATTTTTAATTTTTCTTTACTTAGAACAACATTCAACGGCAGATGAAAAATTCCATGACAAGAAGGAAACCATGGAAGAAGGGAGAGGATTTATATTTTAGTATCGTTAATCCTATTTTTTTCCTACTCTTTGAACAAGAGGCCCCACATTTTTTGGACTGAGTTCTATGAATTATGGAGCCAGAGCTGGCTGCAAGCTAGTTCTTCCCATCTCACTCATTTATTGTTGAGTGATTAAGTGAAAAACAGGATTTGGCTACAGTTGCTCAAGTCCCAAACTATGGCTCCAGACTTCGAAATTAAGGGCTGCTGAGGTGCAAGCTGACCTGTGGAGAGGAAGTACAGCATGATAATAAAGAGCACTGATGCCAGAGTCAGGAGTCAGGGTGCCTGAGTGCAAACTCAGACCTGGTGCCTTTATGATCTGGGAAAATTTACTTAATCACTCTGCCTCATTTTCTTCATCTGTAAAATGGGACTGTGATCATCACAATGCCTACTACACACATGGTGTTGTTGTGGACACGAAGTGGACCAATACCTATAAAACACTTAGTGTCTTGCAAATAGTGGGTACTATATAAGCATTAGCCATTAATATTATTTCATAAAATAGAGGGAAATGGTCTAACCTTAATTAGAAATAAAACCACCAATACTTTATAATAAATTAGTACTTTATTATAGATGTGCCTTGCTTGCTTGCTCAGTCGTTCAGTTGTGTCCGAATCTTTGCAACCTCATGGACTGTAGCACACCACGTTCCTCTGTCTACGGAATTTTCCAGGCAAGAATGGTGGAGAGGGTTGCCGTTTCCTTTTCCAGGGGATCTTCCTGACCAGCGATCAAGCCCGTTGTCTCATGTCTCCTGCACTACCCAGCAAATTCTTTACCACTGAGCCACCTAGAAAGTGCTTATGATAGATCAGCATTTTTAAAAAAAATTATACATGACAAGACAGAAATATTTACCTTCACTAAACACTACTCGAACACACATGGTTATAGTATAAGATTTTGATAGGTGAGCAGGGATCCATCAAAATTAACCTCAAAATTACCATTTTCTAGTCATCTTAAGCTCATGAATAACATGCCAAGACACTGCGTCAGGTAGTCAGCCCATGACAGCCAAATTGCATTATTGCTATACTGTGTTTGAGCTACAATTACTGGGAATAAGAAGGACATTATAAAATTGTATTTCCTAAATGATATGTTTATTTGATAATTCACAAACCACATAGAAAAAAATCACTCAGGACAAAGCTGCTGCTGCTGCTAAGTCGCTTCAGTCGTGTCCGACTCTGTGCGACCCCATAGGCGGCAGCCCACCAGGCTCCCCCGTCCCTGGGATTCTCCAGACAAGAATACTGGAGTGGGTTGCCATTTCCTTCTCAAATGCATGAAAGTGAAAAGTGAAAATGAAGTCGCTCAGTCGTGTCCAACTCTTCATGACCCCATGGACTGCAGCCCACCAGGCTCCTCCATCCATGGGATTTTCCAGGCAAGAGTACTAGAGTGGGTTGCCATTGCCTTCTCTGAAGGACAAAGCTAGCTGAAACTAATTTGCCTTAATGTATTCTAGAAACTCACCAGTGTTTGGATGTTCCAGGCACACAGATCGTACATTATATTGGTGTAACACAACTTGGAAGGCTCAATACTACAGAGAATAGAGTCTGAACTTGGATAGAACTGGAAAGTAATGTCTATAATTATAAAGGCCTAAATTCTCATTTCTCTAAATAGCTATGAAACTCTTTCATGTTCCAAATCCCTTTGGAAGCACATGAATGTAAGAAAGAAATAAGTGCCCAACCTCAATAATTAAAAATAGCACGACAATCTTTATCTTTAAAGAAAGTTTTGCATGCTGGGAAGAAAAAGATTTCAACCTGCTTCTAAGTATAATAATCTTTAATTGAACAAAGTGCTCACAAAATTATTTTATTAGAAAAGCAAAGCATACATTTTCCCTTTTTGGTTAAATCCATTCTCCTGCAGAATGTCCTGGGATTTTTCATTTGTTCACTCCTGTTCATATGTTTGTTTCTTAATGGTTTTTCTCCTCTCCTAGCACCTAAAGGCAAGTGCTTTGTCATAGGTGTTTTTATCCTTCCAGAGTGACTAACATAGCATTGTATATACAGTAAAAATCTTGTGTCACTGATTGTCACTGGATTAGGGAAACTTGGTACAATTTTACGAAAGATAACAAGGATAATTTTTAAATGATAGAATTTAAAAGGAGTAAATATAAAAGTCATATACTTTACATTGTTGTTCTGTGATGATGGCTAAAAAGAACACCTCAAAGTTATTAAATTTGACTACAGCAAGAGCAAGCCCTACATCCACTCTGGGCTACTTTTCTCTTCAGCAGTTCTTGGAATCAAAGTAGATAAACCTAAGCTTCTACAATTCTGGGTAATATCAAACTCCAGCTAAGTAGCACTAACTTTCGACATTTATTTGCCTTGGTGTTGGGTCTAATCCAAAATATCTACAAGCATGTGGCAATTTACTCTGAGCACCATAGAAATTTAGAACTAAAATAGTCCTCAAAATTTATCTCACCCATACTCTTCAACATCACTGAGACCATCAAGAATACTGCCATTTGCCTAAGAGCACTCAGCTCAATATACATGGTGGACATAAGCAATCTTGTCTCCTTAACACTAAATTCAGTTCTTGTAATTCTACAGCTCACCTTTACCCAACATATAGGGGAGTCCTATGACCCAGAGACAATCAGGAGAAACGTTTAGTTATTAGAGCCTTCAAAAATGAGTCACAGAAAGGACAATGCCCTAATCCAGAAATTCAAGAAAAATTGGGACTTTCTGATGCTTTCCAGACTTCTTAGAAACTATGTGAAATTTCAACTCACCTATATAAAACTTCTCCCTACATTTTTGAGGGAGACAAGAATATCGCCTGCAGGCCAGTCCAAATTTCTCATGTAATGTGTACATAGCTCTTGTTCGGAACAGCTTATCATGGGTTCAGAGACTTCTTTCGGAAGAAATTCCCTGCCTCTCAGACTCACTGAAACCCTCTTGGGTTGGAAGCTGGAGGGCTGAATGGATGCTGAGTTTGCTAAGGTAAATGGTGTCAGGGTAAATTATTGCCATATTTTTTTTTTTCTCTTTTCCTCACCGACTTCCTCTGTTATAACAGTAAGATGGTGCATGCTAAGTTGCTCCAGTCATGTCTGACTCTTTGCAACCCTATGGACCATAGCCCTCCAGGGTCCTCTGTCCATGGGATTCTCCAGGCAAGAATATTGGAGTGGGTTGCCATTCCATTCTCCAGGGAAGCTTCCCAACCCTGGGATCAAACCTTACATCTCTCTTAGGTTTCTGGCACTGGCAGGAGGGTTCTTTACCACTAGTGCCACCTGGGAAGCCAAGATATACAGTACAAATATGTAAATACATACAGAAAAGAGAGATTTTACAAGGAAATGACTTACAACTTATTTCTGTAGCACTGGTAGCCCTCGAGATGAAAGGAGTATCATCTCCTAAATTATGAGATCAAAAGTAACCAGAAAAGGAGACAAATTTAGGACTTAGCCTCTCTTATGCATGTAATTATGTTACTACAGAAAACACAGACACAGAAAAGATAACTTCAAAAATATATGGAGACAGCATGGAAACCCAAGTGCTTAAATGTAGCATTGGGGTGAAACTGCAGTCATGCAAAATTGGCCTTTAGAATCTTAATCCATTAAAACCAAAAGGAATCTTTGAGGATATGTCAAACAGATGAGAGAATAAGAAATCAATACTCATGACAGTTAAGAGACCTTCCAAAGGTTATAAAGAGACCTTCCAAAGATTATACGATTGTCAGAAAAACTAGAGTCAGACCTCTGTAGGTATATCATATTTGTAATCATCCGCTTAATACTGTTGTGAAGCAGAAGTTCAACCCCTAAATTTGAGAATCAAAATAGACACTACTTGAATCTATGGCTAGAGTGTTTTGAGACAAGTCAAGGGCATGAGAGGCTACGGGAAAGGGGATTACATATTTTCCTTTTGTCATTATTCAATGAGCTCTCCATTCCTCCATGGCCATGGGTTTTGGCTAGGTATGAGCTGTGGAAACATTTTTCCTGGATTCATCTATTCCCTGGAAAGGAAACTCAATCTGGCTTAAGAGAAAAAGTTCCTCTCCAAGTAATGATAAATTGTCTAAATTGAAAGCTCACACCATAAACAAATTTGAACAGTGCAGACATCTTACAAAATTAAATTTCCATCTAGTGCACTTGAATGATGTTTTGAGCCCTGCTCATATGAATGCCTTACATAGTACTGTTTTCAAGGTCTACTCCCAGGTAACTAAAAACACAATCATAACATTTTTTAATTTCTCTAGGCTCTGTTTTTTAGTGAAATACTTCATGTGCTTTGAATGTAACCACCAATAGTATTGTTTTTACAAGGAAATAAAAAGGTCTACAAATTTTGATATCCTTGCAGTTTTATTGAAACTAAATACAAACTGAACACATCTTTGGATGTGTTAAGAAATTTAACCACATGAAATGTTCTGTGTATATTTCTATTTTTCTTTTGTACTTTATGGTAATTAAATTTCATATTTTCATACAACCCATACAATCAGATTCTCTATTTCAAATTCACCAGAATATCCTCTCTCTAACAGTTTAGCAGTATAGTTTAAACTAAGAGGTACTTGATTTAAACCACTATAAAAAAAAAAAAAAACTCAAGAGCTAGTTTTTTTAATATTAAAAATATTCAAAAATGTTCACAGAATTATAACCAAGATCCAAACTACATAAGCTTATCTCCCACTAGCTGACCTCCAGACACCTTGTGAGGTGATATTTTCTCGTCTGTGTCTCATGCTTTTCCAACTTTTTGCTCAGCTGATAGACTCCTTCCTCTAAGAGCCACACAACTAAATTCCACCCAGCATTTGAAAGTCAGATCAGATGCCTCCCTGGCACCCCAGCATTTCCTAGATCAGGGATTAAGCTCATTTCCCTGTGAACTCGGAGTGCTGACATTTCTTCCTGCCACACCCATCACCTTTGCCTTAGATCATGGATCTTTAGGGAACAGTTTATTATAGTGGTTCAGAGAGAAAACTCTAGTCACACAGCCTGGGTTCAAATCTTGCCAATATGTTGTTATTCAACTGGGGATCTTGGGCATGTCCTTTATTTAACCTCTCTTAGCTCTAATTCCATTACTTATAAAATGGAGATAATTATAATTAATACCTATCTTATGGGGTTTCCCTGGTGACTCAGTGGTAAAGAATCCACCTACAGTGCAGGAGACACAAGAGGAACTTCGGGTAGGTCGGGAAGATCCCCTGGGTAAGGAAATGACAACTCACTCTAGTATTCTTCCCTGGGAAATCCCATGAACAGAGGAACCTGGCATGCTACAGTCCATGAGGTCGCAAGAGTCGGAGACAACTTAGCAATTAAACAACAAAAAACAACAATCTTACAAGCTGTTGCATTAAAAAAAAAACTCAGTAGTGACCACAAGACTGGAAAAGGTCAGTTCTCATTCCAATCCCTAAGAAAGACAATGCCAAAGAATGCTCAAACTACCACACAATTGCACTCATCTCACATGCTATTTAAGTAATGCTCAAAATTCTCCAAGCCAGCCTTCAACAGTACATGAACCATGAACCTCAAGATGTTCAAGCTGGATTTAGAAAAGACAGAGGAAACAGAGTTCAAATTGCTAACATCCATTAGGTCATCAAAAAAGCAAGAGAGTTCCAGAAAAGCATCTACTTCTGTTTTATTGACTATGCCAAAGCCTTTGACTATGTGGATCACAACAAACTGTGGAAAATTCTTCAAGAGATGGGAATACCAGACCACTTTACTTGCCTCTTGAGAAATCTGTATGCAGGTCAGGAAACAATAGCTAGAATGGGACATGGAATGACAGACTGGTTCCAAATAGGGAAAGGAGTAAGTCAAGGCTGTATATTGTCACCCTGCTTATTTAACTTATATGCAGAGTACATCATGAGAAATGCTGGGCTGGAAGAAGTACAAGCTGGAATCAAGATTGCTGGGGGAAATATCAATAACCTCAGATATGCACATGACACCACCCTTATGGCAGAAAGTGAAGAAGAACTAAAGAGCCTCTTGATGAAAGTGAAAGAGGAGAGTGAAAAAGTTGGCCTAAAACTCAACATTCAGAAAACTAAGATCATGGCATCTGGTCCCATCACTTCATGGCAAATAGATGGGGAAACAGTGGAAACACTGTCAGACTTTATTTTTTGGGGCTCCAAAATCACTGTAGATGATGACTGCAGCCATGAAATTAAAAGATGCTTTCTCCTTGGAAGAAAAGTTATGACCAACCTAAATAGCATATAAAAAGCAGAGACATTACTTTGCCAACAAAGGTCCATCTGGTCAAAGCTGTGGTTTTTCCAGTAGTCATGTATGGATGTGAGAGTTGGACTGTAAAGAAAGCTGAGCACCGAAGAATTGATGCTTTTGAACTGTAGTGTTGGAGAAGACTCTTGAGAGTCCCTTGGACTGCAAGGAGATCCAACGAGTCAATCCTAAAGGAAATTAGTGCTGAATATTCACTGGAAGGACTGATGCTGAAGCTAAAACTCCAATACTTTGGCCACCTGATGTGAAGAACTGACTCATTTGAAAAGACCATGATGCTGGGAAAGATTGAAGGCAGGAGGAGAAGGGGACAACAGAGGATGAGATGGTTGGTTGGCTCACCGACTCAATGGACATGAGTTTGAGTAAACTCTGGGAGTTGGTGATAGACAGGGAGGCCTGGTGTGCTGCAGTCCATGGGTTTGCAAAGAGTCCGACATGACTAAGCTACCGAACTGAACTGATATATATAAATATAATTTGGAAAGGTGCCTTATATGCTTGTAGGCATTCAAAAAATGTTAATTACTACCAATATTCTAATTTTAGTATTATTATTATCATTGTTTTTAGTAGAAAGAGCTTTAATAACTGGGAAACCTACAAAGTTACCTTTTCATTCCAAGTGTTTTTTATTACATATCTGTACTGAAACAGCATTAATATATTAGTGCTTGGTAGCTCCGATGGTAAAGAATCTGCCTGCAATGCAGGAGACCCCAGTTTGATCTCTGGGTCAGGAAGATCCCCTGGAGAAGGGAATGGCAACCCACTCCAATATTCTTTCCTGGAGAATCCCATGGACAGAGGAGCCTGGCAGGCTACAGTCCATGGGGTCACAACTGAGTAAGCACACAGACACACGTTAGCTATCTACTGCTGTGTAACAAGTTACCTCCAAATGTAATGGCTTTAAAAATTATTATCTCATAATTCTATGGATCAGGAATCTGGGTGAGGTTTAGCAGTGTCCTTTGGCTCAGGATCTCTCACAAGGCTGTGATCAAGGTGTTCACTGGGGCTGCAGGCGTCTCAAAGCTCAACCAGAGAAAGGTCCAATTATAAGTACATGATCGGGTCCTTGGTAGGACTCAGTTCCTAGCAAGCTACTGGACTCGACCTTGGTTCTTTTCTGGCTTTTGGCCGGGTGCTACCCTCAGTTCCTTGGCCTCTTTACAGGGCAACATACAACATCACAACTTTACTCATCAAAATATATTTTATATATTTTTAAGATATTAAAAATCATTGAAAGTTTAAAAATCTCTAGTTAAATATCACAGTTACAAAACACTGTCATATTTTTTATCACTGTATTATAAGGACATTAGCTATTATCAGGGCTTCCCTTGTAGCTCAGTTGGTAAAGAATCTACCTGCGATACAGGAGACCGAGGTTTGATTCCTAGGTTGGGAAGATTCCCTGCAGAAGGAAATGGCAACCCACTCAAGTATTCTAGCTTGGAGAACCCCATGGACAGAGGAGCCTGGTGGGCTACAAGAGTAATAAAAACATAAACTATCATATTTTTACTTAACCAACACTTACAAAATATTTACTCTGTGGTAGATGCTATTGTAAACACTTCATAAACATAAAGTCATTTGGCTCTATTAACCCAAAGAGATAGTTATACTATTATCATCCCTGTTTTACAAAGAATAGACTCAAGGTTCATAGTGAACAGGTAGTAAGTGGCAGAGCCAGAATTCAAAGCCAAACACTCCAACTCCAGAGTCCATGCAGAGTCCATGCTACATAACCACCAGTTATGTAGCTTTTAAAATCAGGACCTTATATAGTCTCAATAAACACATTTGGGGATTTAAGCAGCATTTTTTCAATTGTATGTGTGTGGGGTTATTTTTCTTTATTCATTCATTCACAGTGACTAAGCACTTTCTACTTCTTGGGCACACAGGTAAAGAGAAGTAATACCACAAGCCTCCCCTCAAAGAGTTCACAGTTCAGAGACAACAGACAGACATGTACATAGGCAGTAACAAAATAATATAATAAATTCATGCAAGCAAAAGCATCTCTTAATCCCTATCAATGTGTTCATGATTTAGAAGGCAAGAAGAAAGTTCTTAAATAAGCATACCTTGAATGCAACAGTAGAAGCATTTAGTCGGTGTTAAGAGACATAAGGAAAGGAATAACATTTGCAGGAATGGGGTCTGGAAAAGACAATGACGGGTTTGAAGGAGGACAGTAATGTGGAATTTTGTATGGTAGAAAAGACTATTCTGGTGAACAGGGAGGCGAGTAAAAGTTTGAAGGGTGGTAAGACTGGAGGCCATGAATTTGTTGGGGATGACTTAAAGTGCAGAGAGCATGACGGTTTGAATTGAAGCAATGGTAGCAAAGATTATTGGAAGAGGAGGTAGGTTTGGAGTGGTATATTAGCACTATGTCTCCTCCAGGAACAATAATCACAAAAGAAAGTCGAAGTTAGAAATGGGGGCTGTGTAAATACCAGGCAGCACAGGGTACTTGGAGTTTGAGTCCTGGTGCCTTTCTAAGGAATTTGGACATTAACCTGGGAGAATTAGAGTCTGGACAAAGTGTCTAAAGTGTACAATAGCGTAACACCTGATTGGAGAAATCAACATTGCCAGAAGGATGGCAGCTGGGTTAGAGCGGAGAGTAATTAGCGACTGGGGAAGGAGAAAACAGTGTGGTCTTTGAAAATGAAAAAGATTAACTTTCAGTTTTTATTTCATAAAGAGACTGAATTTTCATAAAGGAAACATTCCTTTTTATAATAAACTGCTGTTTTTAGAAGTTGAATTGTCATCAATAATTATAGCATGCAGAGGCACTGTTATAAGTACATACTTTTATAGTGTCTCATTTAATCCTCAAGTGTTACTATGAATTCAGTTTGTTGTTAATTGAGAGCCAGGGAGGTTAGGTAACTTTTCCAGGTCATCAGGTAACTGGTAAAGATAGAATATAAATCCACACATTGTGATACTAGAGCCTGAACTCATAGTCACTATATCTCTAAAGCATGTTTATTAAATCCAAATGTTCAAAATTATTTCTTCTATGTTGTGGGTCAGAGCCTGCAGAGGCCCTGGAATCAGACAGACCATGTAGATTCAAATCCTCATCCCACCACTTAACAGCTGCGAGAAGTAGGCAAGTCACTTTCCTACTCAGTACCTGTTTGCTTATCTGTAAGTGGGGACAACAACAGCGCTTGTCTCCTGGGGGCATTTCTGAGGACTAAGAGTAAATGCAGAAAAAGGGTTTAGAATAGTGCCTGGAATATATCAAACATCCAGTAAAGTTTGTTGTTGTTTAGTTACTGTCATGTCCAACTCTTTGTGACCCCATAAGTGCAGCACTCCAGGCTTTCCTGTCCTTCATTATCCCCTGGAGTTTGCTCAAACTCATGTCCGTTGAGTTGGTGATGCCATCCAACCATCTCATCCTTTATCGCTGCCTTCTCCTCCTGCCCTCAATCTTTCAGGGTCTTTTCCAGTGAGTCAGCTCTTCACATCAGGTGGCCAAAGTATTAGAGCTTCAGCTTCAGCATCAGTCTACCTGTTATTATAAACATTGTTATTCTATCCTAAAGTACCGAGAGTACTGATGAGAAATTATGGCTATACTGCATGGACCCAATTTAGATCTGTGGTAGGCAGAATGACAAGAATAGCAGTTTCCCCTGCTGCTTTTACTCTCATGGATACCCTGTATTTGTATATGTACCTTAATAAAATTTCAAAATATTACTAGAAAAAAAAAGAAATTATGGTTATACTTCATGGACCCAATTAAGATCTATGGTAGGCAGAATAATGACCCCTAAAAATGTCCATGCCTTAATCCCTGGAACCCATGAATATGTCACTTCACTACAGCAAATGGGACTTGAAGGATGTGGTTAAGGTTACAGACCTTGACATGGAGAGATTATCCTGGATTTTCTAGGTAGGCTCAACCTAACAGGAGGTTTGAAAGACTGAAATTAAATAAAAGGTAAGAGAAATCAGAAAGATGAGAGGATCTCAACCTACCACAGGAGCCTCTGAAGATAGAGCAGTAGGGCCACAACCCAAGGAATGTGAATGGCTTCTAGAAGCTGGAAACATCTCTCAGCTAATAGCTGGCAAGGAACCAGGGACCTCAATACTACCATAGCAAGCAACTGAATCTGGTCAACAATGTGAATAAACAGAAAAACCTGATTCTTCCCCAGATGCTCTAGAAAGGAACACAGACCCATGGACACTTTGATTTTAGCCCAGGGAGACCCCAGTTGGACTTGGGACCACAGGACTGTAAGATAATACATTGGTGTTGATTTGAGCCACTAAATTGGCAATAATTCGTTACAGCAGCAGTAGTAAACTAACATAAGATTTATGTTTACCTTTTTCCTAAAAGACTCAAATATATTGATTTAAGAACTTTGTAATATGCTAAAATAAATTTAGCTTTTTTAAGTCAGCAATTTTAAACTATGTTAGGGGCATAAATCAATGTCTCTTTTACATTTCTATTATTAAATTCCTTATAACCTAAAAGTTGCTGAAAGGCTAAAAGAAGGTATCATAAATAAGATGGTATTGTAATTTTTTCATCTTTTCTATTTAAAGGTGAATACTCAAATTTTTTTTTCTTTTTTAAGTTCTGACAATTAACAGATGAATTAAGTATACTTTGATTTTTTTTTTACCAACGTATTTTAAGCCCATATCTAGTCCTTATAAGACTCTTCATTAATACATGAGCAGTAATATATAAATACTGGGTTGAAGACAATTAATGTGTTGAATTTACCAAGGTAAGCACTCACTCAAAGACAAAAGACACTATGCCTTGGTTATTATGTACTTTTTCACTGTTTCTGAATTGATACTGGTTAGCTATGAGACAGTAAGGGCCATGTCTGAGTGTTCACCTTTATAACACTGCCTTGCAATACCCAGAGCCCTCAGCAGGCTTTTGTTAAATAAATGAATGAAAAATAAATGTATTGGAAAAGCTTACCTAAAACCTCATTGGAAAACTGAAAAAAGTTTACCATATCTAGAAGTTACATGATAAAACCCAGAAGCTATCTGAAACATTTTCAATAGAAATCTTAAATGTTCTATATGTTTTGCCCTAATAATAAGACTCCTTAAAACATAATTCAAATTTCTTGATAACTTGGTATCTTTTTATTATCAACTGATATCACAATATTTTCATGTGACATACATAGGCTCCATGAATTAGAACTTGCATTCTGAAAATGTCCCCTATGTTAGTCTTTTTTCTGGGGGGGAGGGGAGTCCTATTTTCTCCTTTTCATAAAAATCAAGTGAAGCACAGATGTAGGCTCAACATGGTTACCTTCCTTTACAATTGCTACATGAAAGACCTGGTCTTCTTCAAAGAGCTTTTCTTATGCTCTAGAAGAGCCCTGCTGCTGCTGCTGCTAAGTTGCTTCAGTCGTGTCAGACTCTATGCGACCCCATAGATGGCAGCCCACCAGGCTCCCCATCCCTGGGATTCTCCAGGCAAGAACACTGGAGTGGGTTGCCACTGCCTTCTCCAATGCATAAAAGTGAAAAGTCAAAGTGAAGTCGCTCAGTCGTGTCCGACTCTTCGCGACCCCATGGACTACAGCCCACCAGGCTCCTCCAATCATGGGATTTTCCAGGCAAGAGTACTGGAGTGGGGTGCCATTGCCTTCTCCCTACCCAACATAAATGTAACAGGAGCCATATATGTAATTTTACATTTTCTGAAACATTCTCATGTTGACGTGTAGCCAATGCAACCAATGAGGTAGTTTTCATTCTTTTCATACCTTTTATCTTAGAAATACAGTGTGCATCTTACACTTAGAGCAGACATCAATCCAGCCTACCCACGCTTCAGGCGGCTAGCAGCAACCAGTTGGCCAACGCTCTGGAGACACCTTCCCTTCTGTACCTAAGAGAACTACATATCCTTTCAACTTGGAGCTCCTTTGCTGTTCAGTCGCTACCAGGTGTCCGACTTTTTTGCGACCTCATGGAGTGTCCATCAGGCTCCTTCTGTCCATGGGATTTCTCAGGCAAGAATACTGGAGTGGGTTGCCATGCCCTTCTCCACAGTATCTTTCCCACCGAGAAATGGAAATTGTGTCTCCTGCACTGGCAGGCGCATTCTGACCCATCAGGAAAGCCAATCTCATTTATACTATTGGTTCCTGTAGTGGGAATTTCATTAATTCGAGAAACCATCACCATTTTCTTTTAGGCCTGATCTTTCTGATCTTAATATATGGAAGAGGACAAAATTCCAGGTATAAGTGATGCTAATTGTGTACCTTCAATGTAAAAACAAATTTGAACAATGTAAGACTTCATTGATAAATGTTCTTTTATCTTGTCCATAATGTTTCGAATTCTTAATAACAACTGTTCCACGGGATAATTAATCAAACACTGCTTCTACAGCATGAGCTCTCCAATGTCTGTCAACACATTTATTGCAGGTCTGCGTGCTCCCGGGTTCTGAGAAGGCGCAGCGGGGGAGACATGCGCTCAAACGTTTTTAAGACCTACTGAGTGCAGACAGCTTGTACCCACATGACTTCATTCAAACCTTTGAGCAAACAAGCCAGATAAGGCCATCCCTTTATTATAGGCAGAGACGATTCTCAACGCCGGCTACACATAATTGCCTGATCAATGCTCAAAAAATACCTTCCCTCGGGGCCTTAGTACTAGAAATCCTGCCTCAGCTCCCCAGGGCTAGGGGACCCTACTGTCCGCGTTTCTAAAGGTCTGGGATGATTCACACCGACCACGCGGCAAGGATCTCATGGCTCTGATTTGCGCGAGCAAGAGAGGGTCCAATTCGTACGGCAAGGCCTCCCGGGCCGAGGCTTTGAAGGCCACCTGCCTCCCTGAGCCCGCAGAGGCCAACCAGCCATCCGCCCCTCCCGCCACGGCAGCCACGCGCTGCAAAAACTGCCCCAGCCCGGAAGCTGCAGCTGCAGCCGGAGGCTACCATCCCCACCCGGCCATCTCGCAGTGGGCCCTCCAACCCGGCGAGCGAAGAGCCCCAGAGACGCGGAGGCACCCCGCCGCCACTCGGCGGCACTCGTTCAGAGGCCGGCTGCCGTTGTCCGAAGGCAGGGAAAGCCCGGCCCTCCAGAGCCCTGCCTTCCCCGCGGCCCCTTGACCCGGTAGCCTCTCCACGCGCGCCCTCAGGACCCGGGCTGCCGGGTTCGCGCCTTTCCTGCCAATCAGATGCGGATTTCCCCCACGGCCAGCAGACCAATCAGCGCGCGGGTATCCTCTTCGGCCCTTCGGCTCGTCGGCTCTTCGGCCCTTCGGCCCTTCGGCTCGTCGGAGTTCGGCGTTTCGCAGAGCGTTAAAGCGTGGTTCTCGTTGGTTTAGTTCCACTTTTTTTTTTTTCCAGGCACTTCCGGGTGCTGCGTCACTCCGCAAACCCACGAGTTCCGGAAGCTTGGGGACCGCAGGTTCGGCTTGGAAAAGCCAAGCTTTCCCAGAGATGTTTCAGAAACAGTTACTTGGAGCGGGGCGTTTTGCAGACTCCTAAGGTCAGTGTCGCCCGAGAGAGTCGGAGTGTGGACCTGCGGTCTTGCTTACAACTGGGAGGGCGTGGAGTTTCACGACCTTGTAATTGTCGCCCTTTGCTTGTTTCCCTGTTTAATTTGGCTTCCTGTCTTCCTGGAAGAGGCAAAGTCTGATTTTGGGAAAGGCAGTGGAGCAAACCTAAAAGCCTAAAAATAGTCTTAGGATGGCATTAAAAGGAAAAAAGGACAGCTAGATTTGAGTTTCCTTTGCGTTCTGGGAAGTGATTTTCTAGAACATACTTGGAAATCGTTTCCTGTCAGTTGGCGGTGGTGAGATTTAACCCTTTTGAACGGCTTAAGAATTACCGAGGGTCCAAACTTTTCTTGATATCTAATGGTTCGTGTATAGCGTTGTTTGGTACCAAAAAGTTGAGTAGGCTTAAGTTTCCAATATTTTAAAAAGCCTATAAACTCAAAAGCAGTTTTAATTTTCTTGGGGAGAAAAAACTACTGAGAATTTTCTTAGAAAATTGCTTACAATGAGTCAGTTACATTTAACATTGATACCTGATAATTAGAATATAAAGGTCATTTTTCTTGTGAGGCCTTAAAACTCACTGTTTACTTATTATCGTTTTCCAAAAATACTACATTTAGTGAAAGGGCTGTTCACAGAATGAGACTAAGTTGTATGTAGACTGTTCACGTCTAATGGTATTGGTATTCTGTGATGTCCTTGGAACACTGTATCTGAACAGTAGAAATTACAGGTAGGCTGAGGTTCCATCCACACCAGTTTACAGTCTGAACGCCTTCCCCTAATGAGTTACCTTTAGTTAAGCCTTGGCACAATATCTCAGGATGACTGTATCTTCTCCCTCATCTTGCCCATATTATCCATTTCTCGTATCCAGAAACATGAAAGTTGAGTAGTCTTGAGCCAGAAAGAGATTTGGAAGAAAAGAAAGAGTGGAGTTAGGAATTCTTTATTGACAATACAAGTGAAAAAGAACCTCTTATTTTGTTTTCCTTAGAAATAGGGGGAAAAATAGAAGTAAGAGGACATAGCAACGAGCATGCTAGACTGAGTCAAGAGAGTTGAGTTTCTGCTCCTGACCAGCTCTACCTCTTGGCCTTATTCTCATTTTTAGAAATTAGGAGGAGCACTCAATCTGTGGTTTTAAAACTGTTCTGTGGTAGAATTCCCATAGACATGTCCTAGAGTCATGCAGAGGAGAGACAAAGCAAGCTGACCCTCAGCTGTATTTTACAAGAACAGCTATTCTTTTTTGTTCTGTTTGAAAAACAGTAGTACTGTTAAGAAAATTAAATTTGTATCTTAGACTAGATGATATATTTCCTACTGGCCTTAAATTTTTTTTGTAGATTAATTATTCATTTGTATTCAACTTGCATTCATTTGTTACAGGTTTTTAAACAATAAAATGCATGTATGCGGAGTTAATTCATTACCAAAAGCCACAAACGTGTCCATATTCTACCTTATTTAATAGATACAAATTTTAAGTTTAGTACTTTGTTTTTGATCACAGGTTTTTTCCTCTTTTCCCCCTACTTTTTAATTTTAATCATATAATTTTTGCTTATTTTTATGCTCATAGCAGTCTTTGCAATAGGGAGGGCAGATATTTTCCATTTTTGGCAGCTGAACCTTAAAGATGTTAGCAGTTTTACCTAACGTCATTTTACTAGTAAAGTTCCAAGTCCTAGCCTCACGTTTTCCTTAAAGCATAAAGTAAATTTTTAGTTTCTTTGCCTTTTGCCCTCCACCGAGCTCTGGTTCCTGTAGCACAAGACAAAGCAGTCTTTATTCACAGACAGAAGTTCTGCTCTGAGTCACTGGCCTCTTTCTTTCTTCACTTTATTATCTGAGTTGGACAACCTAGAAGCAAATTGGACATTCTCTTTTCTCTTTGCTGTGAAATGACAGCATTTTCACACATTCCATGTTCCTCTTCAGTTCCTTTGGAATGTGGAAGAAACCTCAGGAGAAAAGCCCTGACTGTCCCACTTGCCCTACATCTGTGATCCTGGCACTAATTTCTGCATGTGGGAGCAGGGAAGAGGGTGTCTAGCACCCTCTGTCCTTCCCTGTGTGTGAGTATGTTCAGTTGCTAAGTCATGCTCGACTCCCTGCAACCCCACAGGTTGTGGTCCTTCAGGCTCCTCTGTGTGTGTGCTCATTCAGGCTCCTCTGTGGGATTCTCCAGGCAAGAATACTGGAATGGGTTATTATTTCCTCCTCCAGGGGGGTCTTCTCAACCCAGGGAAGAAACCCATCTCCTGCATTGGCAGGTGGATTCTTTACCACTTGAGCCACCAAGAGGCCTTCCCATTGTGTACTGTAAATTTCTCACATCTTTTCTCATCTCTGGAATCAAAATGTCCTTTTCTAGATTACTTTTTATCTACTTTCCCTTTTTTTTTTTTTTTGCAGAGCTCTTCCTTTTTACCCATTTGTCAATAACATGAGATAAAATTTCATCCCAGTTATCTTTTCTTTCTTTTTAACTATTAAAATCTTAAAAAAAAAGGAGCTCTAGAGTAATTCCATTTTGATTATGCACACCTGTTCCTTTCCAGGGTCACGTGAATTGGCATTGCCTTTACTTCCCATATTACATGTGTTCATAATATTTGTTTGCACCTCCTTTTCTCACCCCCATATTCCTTTGGTTCATTTTTGACATTCAGTTTCTTCAAATGGTTCTCTGACCACACGGAAAGGCAAGGAAAGTAGATAAGGTGAATTCCAGGCAACGTGGGCAACTTTACCAGCTTCCTTGAATTTCTTCCTCCCATCTACAGTCCTGAGAGCTTGACTGGCGGTCTGGTCTTCAGAATTATCTTGAGAGAAAAAATTTTGTTTTGAGCTCTGTGATGTTGAATTTGATCCAAGCTTAGCAAATATCTATACTGACTTCCTTTTGTATGTTCCACCATTTTTCTAGCATTTGCTAAATCGTCAGCTTGACCTTAAGCACGTTATCAGACCCCTCTTAATTTTTGACTTCTTAAAGTGGACATAAGATTAACTGTCATGAAACTGTAAAGAAAACATCTAGTGCCTTCTTCGTAGTATGTATCCCCTGGTACTTCCTCCTTTTCCATTGCTGATACCTCTGTTCCCTTGTGGCTGTTTTCATATTCTCTCGTGTTCCATAAAATGTGCAATTAAACCTGTATTCCAATAATCTTGAAGTCATTTAGAATTCTCTTAGGCAGTTAGATCCTAAAATCTTTTTCCAGATTTATAGAGTACTTAAAGGTCTAGTCGCTCTCAAGTTTCACATGTCTTTTGTTTGTTCATCCTTGGATTGCAGTTTTCGCTGAAGTTCATACCGGTACTCATCATCACTTCGTACTTAGTTCTTAAACAGCCCCATCTGCATGTCCTGCAGTGACATGCTAAGGTGTTTATGTGCAGCTATTAGGTCAGCCATCACCTTGTCCATAGAGGAGGCTGGTGCAGGGCATGGCCCCACCATTCCTCGTGTTATTTCACACAAGTCATCTCCCTGCGCTTCAATTTTCTTGCTTTAAAACAAAATACCAAAAGAACCTCTTTCATAATATTGTAAGGATTAAATAATTTAATATTTGATTTTTTTGCAAAGGGCACTTAGCTGTAGTGGTCCCTTATTAGCAACTCCATATCCAGGAAGTAAGTAGTATAGGTTTACTGCAGTTGTAAACTCCCAAATCGTTTTGGTTTGTCTTCCATGAGGCTTCGCTGTATTTTTTCTGTGAGGATTGAGTCTGTCTCACGGGTGTTACTGTTCTGATTTCTCTACTTTAGCCTTTTCCTTACTCATGTTTGACATTAACCCTTACTACAGTTGGAAATGACTGTACTTTTACTTTTTATCTTCTCTTCCAGGGTTTTCTAAAATAATTCCCATGATGATTCTAGAGAGGGAGACTTTTTATCAGACTTTTTTTAACTGCTGTAGAGTATAGTGTGGTGAAATAACTTGTCCAGAGTCCCACAGCCTGTTGGTGAACCTGGGCTAGAATACAGAACTAATCAGAACCAGTTTAAGTCTCCTGCCCCGTGTTCACCCAGACATTTGCTCTTTATTTCCACAGTGTGCTTTCTCCCTCAAAGACTCAGAAGTATCAGTTTTCTGAGAGAAAAGAGTGCCACGCTTAAAATTTATTTGTGAAGAAAGGCCAAAGTAATGGGAGATTCGTCCCCAGGTTTAAAACAAGAAGTTTGTGTTACTTTTAGATACTTGAGTAAATATATCATAAGTGAAATAGGTAAGGTGCTCAGTTGCGTAAGACTGATTATAGTGGTGAAGATTTTAGTCTTTGAGTTGAATTCCCAATTCTCTCTAAATAAAAAGAATAACTTATCCTTGTTCATGTGTTTGAAAAATGTGTGCTATTTGGAAGTTTATCCTTCAGATACATTGTAGAGACATTCTGTTACATACACACTACTGCTGCTGCTGCTGCTAAGTCACTTCAGTTGTGTCCGACTCTGTGCGACCCCAGAGACAGCAGCCCACCAGGCTCCCCCGTCCCTGGGATTCTCCAGGCAAGAACACTGGGGTGGGTTGCCATTTCCTTCTCCAATGCATGAAAGTGAAAAGTGAAAGTGAAGTTGCACAGTCGTGCCCCAACTCTTAGTGACCCCATGGACTGCAGCCTACCAGGCTCCTCCGTCTGTGGGATTTTTCAGGCAAGAGTACAAGAGTGGGGTGCCATTGCCTTAGCCGTCAAATGAGCACAGTTGGAGTTTTTATCATCAGATAGCTATAAGCTATCAGGACTTCATTTATATTTGATGAACGAGATGAACGAAACAACAGTGACATGTCACTTAGCAAGGCTGTGGCAGAAGTGGGATTTGAACTTATAGTTGTTGATTTCTAGGCCTGTTCACAGTGCCAGAGGTCACAAGGATGTAATGGGTCTCAGCCATAGGTTTTTTCCTCTTTTGCTCATGTTTGCAGTGCATTCTGGGAATCGACGCCCTGTTAAAATCTTTATTTGATGCATGTCCCATTTATTAGAGTTGATTTCAATACAATGGACAGTAAATCTATCTGACTATACAAAGGAAATAAAATAATTAGGGTAGAGGTTCAAAGCTTAAGATCTCAGGTTGTAGAACTTTATTCATATAACCTTCTAATGTGAAAAGCCAGTTAAGATTAAAAAAAAAAAAAAACAACTAAAAGGCAGAAATGGCCTCATCCATTTACGTCACCAGAACCCTTAAGACAGTGAGGCAGCAACATTGTCATACTGAAAATCAGTCGATGATTGTGGGTCTGGAAAAGAATAGCCTGGCAGAGTGTGTGGATGGATTTGAAACCTTGGTGATTGCCTGGGAATCACATGTTTCTGCTGACAGAGTTTGCAAAGACTGTAAATTTAAATGTAGAATTTTTGTCAGCAGTATGCATTGACAAACATGCCTAATGGTAATACATCTAGTACTGAGCATCTTGAAACAGGTCAATAATAATGTGTTTATTGATAGCAGTAATGCCTGAGATGTTACTTGGTATTATAGCTAAAAATCCATGTTATGCCCTTAATCATAATTACATTAATATTGACAGGCCCTTGACAATACCCACATTATTATTGATAGATTTCTGTCAATAACATGTTTTTAAATAAAATATATTCATTCATAATTTGTGCGATACTCAATAAAAGCGCTGGAAGACGTCCTGAGAAATTCTTCCCACTGTAGTGAGATTAAAAAGTCCTTCATTTTGGAATGCAATATAGATGACAAAGTTGTATTTGGGGAATGAAAAGCTTAAAAGAAAGGCATGAGTTATTTAAGGGATAAGGTTATATATCGCTGCTCTCAGTAAACGAATTTTCAGTTGTTTTTTCCCTGTGAAAGAAAAGCAGTGTGACATGTCTAGTGATAAAATGTCAGCAGGAGACCTTTTTAATAGTTTTATAGTGCTCAGTCATTTTGTCTTAAACATATTTATGTGACAAGTTAATCACAGTAACCCTCGTAGATGCTATACTTTTTATCTGGTCTTGATTTTGCCTTAAGCATCTTCTTCACATGTCCTTAACATAGTATCCTTCCCTGAACGTGAATTAACTTAGTGCCAGTTGTACTTTTGTTTTTATAAGTCTCTTTGCATGGCCAGAAATGTTTTACCTGGGTTAGCTTTTCAGAATCTGAGTATAGTTTGGCAAACGGGGGATGGAGAGGGAGAGGTTGATAGGATTGTGCATTAAAAGAAGGAGATCTCATTGCAGAACAGGATAAAGCATCACCAGATTTTGTCTTGCTGGAAAAATCAATTTGAATTAAATCCGATGGTATTTGTTTCAATTCAAAACAATCCCAACTTTAAAAAAAAAATTAGTTTGTTTTTTTTTAAACCATTTAAGTTTGAGCTGCTTTTCTGAAACTAGATACCAACCTACAAGACCAATAATAATACAATTTTTAATATTTAAATTTTTGAAAGTAGAAGTAGACCGACCAGTAGTAGGCCTTGGATAGCAATAAGTGTAGCAGAGTCAGGAAAGCACTGGTTTCCAGAAGAGTTGGAGATTTTTGATTCGAAAACATGAGCATGTTGTAATGTAATCTTTCTTAATGTCATAGTTGTCAGTGAAGCAGGTCAACTTACTAAGACTTGTTCAGAATGTTATTAATCAACACCTCAGTTAAGGTCCTTGAACAGTCGCAGGAGTCGTATGACTCAGGAGTCCCCAGTTCCAAGGCCACCAACTGGTACTAGTCTGTGGCCTGTTAGGAACCCAGCCGCACAGCAAGAGGTGAGCAGAGGGGTGAACAGTGAGGCTTCATCTGCCGCTGCTCCTCATCCTTCCCCATCACTTGCATTACCACCTGAACCATCCCCACTCCCATCTATAGAAAAACTCTCTTCTACATAACTGGTCCTTTGTGCCAGAAAGGTTGGGGGCCAACTGCTGGAACTGGTCCTTCAGAATTGCAGTTTTCCTTTTCTTAAACTCTGCAATCAGGTTAATCTTTTAAAATTTATATCCTGTTAAGTCCCTTCTGTTCAGTGATTACTCATGGCTACAAAACCAATGCAATTTCCTTAAAACGGAGTCTTTTTTGCAGGGGGTTAACGCGACTGAAGCGACTTAGCAGCAGCAGCAACTCTTCAGCCAGTCTCTCCGGCCAAGCCATTCTGCTCTGGTCACAGCAGACAACTTCATTCTTTACTTCCAAACAAGTGCAGCCAGGTTAGTGGGGATTCATAAGGATGCGGCTCCCGTTGAAACCCATCTCCCTGTGTTTCCCAGGTGGACCATGGCTGGAGTCAGTGCTTGCATATTTCTGCAGTTTGTACAGTATTAAATCCAAGTTTTCTCTTTTCTGCCCCAGGGAGTTTTGTGATCCTTCATAGTGTTTTCGTATTTTGAGATCCATTCTTTTCTTCAGAGATCAGTGGCTAGTCTTGATTATTGCAACGTCCTATTTCTTTAGAAATGCCTTACTAAAAGGAAGTTAACTGAGAGTTAACTATTTGGATCAAACCCCTGAAATGTAGGAGAATGCCTGGCATTTTGTGGGCGCTCAATAAATATTAAATTGAATAGTGATTTGTCAGAGATTTAGAATTCACCGAAACACAAACTTCTTCCATTAGATTGAGAATAACTTTATGTGCTCTAAAGGCACTTATGGCATTTTTTTCTGTGTCCTACACCTACTTCAGCCAAATATTATTGTCCAGCAGTGGAGGGAAAAAGTTCCATAATCAGATGAATTAAGCTTGTAGTTTTTCCAATCTCATCAGTTTCTTCTACTCCTGAGCAGTGCCCTTCTCTAAAGCCAATATCCTAGAATAACTGTACCTTCTAGAAAGAGGAGGGGAGAGGAGGAGAAACTGAACTTGTTGGATGCTTGTCTTGGACTGCCTGTACCAGGCCCTGTTTGGTGAAGCACCCTCGAGTTAGATGCTGTCAGTGTGCATTCTGGAGAGGTTTCTTTGCTTCCGGATAAACAGGCACAGCCATGTGGATGGAGGTGAGACAGCCGAGAGAGCAGGTCACGCTGGGATCCCCCCATCCTCTCAGGATTCCCACCCCAGCATCTCCTCTGACATGATGCATGAGTTCCACTGGACCACATTTCTGCCCCTTCCTCCACACATGCCCACATCACAGTGACATAATGTTCACTGTGTAACTGCCACAATTTATATTTTAATGGTGTAGTCAGTATTTCCTGGAGGGACAGGGGTGGGAATCCTTTTACCACAGGTTGGTTGAGGCATTCAGTTCAGTTCAGTCGCTCAGTTGTGTTCGACTCTTCGCGATCCCATGAATTGCAGCATGCCAGGCCTCCCTGTCCATCACCAACTCCCAGAGTTCACCCAAACTCATGATGCCATCCAGCCATCTCATCCTCTGTCGTCCCCTTCTCCTCCTGCCCACAATCCCTCCCAGCATCAGAGTCTTTTCCAATGAGTCAACTCTTCATATGAGGTGGCCAAAGTACTGGAGTTTCAGCTTCAGCATCATTGCTTCCAAAGAACACCCAGGGCTGATCTCCTTTAGAATGGACTGGTTGGATCTCCTTGCAGTCCAAGGGACTCTCAAGAGTCTTCTCCAACACCACAGTTCTAAAGCATCGAGTCTTCAGCACTCGGCTGTCTTCACAGTCCAGCTCTCACATCCATACATGACTACTGGAAAAACCATAGCCTTGACTAGACGGACCTTTGTTGGCAAAGTAATGTCTCTTTTTTGGAACATGCTATCTAGGTTGGTCATAACTTTCCTTCCAAGGAGTAAGCATCTTTTAATTTCATGGCTGCAGTCACCACCTGCAGTGATTTTGGAGCCCAAGAAAATAAAGTCTGCCACTGTTTCCACTGTTTCCCCATCTATTTCCCATGAAGTGATGGGACCAGATGCCATGATCTTAGTTTTCTGAATGTTGAACTTTAAGCCAACTTTTTCACTCCCCTCTTTTCACTTTCATCAAGAGACTTTTTAGTTCCTCTTCACTTTCTGCCATAAGGGTGGTGTCCACTGTATATCTGAGGTTATCGATATTCTCCCGGCAATCTTGATTCCAGCTTGTGCTTCTTCCAGCCCAGCTTGAGGCATTAGATGAGTAATAATGAAGATTTCAGTCTTTTAAAATGAGATTTGGCAAAATCAGCTGAGTCTTTTTCTTCTAAAGCTCATCCCTAGCCAAAGTAGCAATAATGTAGTAGTAATACTGCCTGCCTGTTTCCAAACCACTTACACAACATTGTCTGCTTTAATCTCAGCAACATCTTGAGGTAGCCATTCATTTCCAACTCTTAGAACAATCTGCTGCTAGTGATTTTTTTAAGATGACTTAGCAGCCAAGAGACCAAGCTGGAGTTTGAGCCTGAGTCTATCAGATTTTAAACCTGGTCTTTCTACTCTGTCCCAGTCACCTGAACAGGATGACAGAGCAATAGGAAGGCAATGGCAACCCACTCCAGTACTCTTGCCTGGAAAATCCCATGGGCAGAGGAGCCTGGTGGGCTGCAGTCCATGGGGCCGTAAGAGTCAGACATGACTGAGTGACTTCACTCTCACTTTTCACTTTCATGCATTGGAGAAGGAAATGGCAGCCCACTCCAGTGTTCTTGCCTGGAGAATCCCAGGGACAGGGGAGCCTGGTGGGCTGCTGTCTCTGGGGTCGCACAGAGTCGGACACAACTGAAGTGACCTAGCAGCAGCAGCAGCAGCTCCTACTTTAACACACTGTGATGCATAATAGACAATGCCTGTTCTATGTTTACAGTGAAACGAAGTCACAAAAATGACTAAAATGTTGGATACTGAAACCTAAAACAAAACCAAAAAAAGAAACAAATTATTCATCTGGAAGAATAGTTTAATAATAGTCTTTTCCTCTAGTAAAGAGTCTTCTGTAGAGAGGAGATCGGGCCCAGCTGTTCTTAATCTTCACTGAAGCCAGGCCTGGGGTGAAGAAGAGGAAAGAAACAAGAAAAAAGTTAAACTGTAACAGAAGGTATAAGAAAGAATTTTCTGATGATAAGGATTGTTGAATATTGGATTGGTTAGAGAGTGTGTTAAGTCTTCTTTCCTGGCACCATTAAAAATTCCTGTCTTTACTAACTGTACTTAAGTATGATTCCTCCAGAAATGAGGGATTTGAGATCAGTGATTCCTGTCAGAAGCCAGTCTCTCTGACCAGTTTCTTCCTGCATACAAGTAAGGAACCTGAGAAGAGAGAGCTGCCCTCAGACTCCAGTTTATCAGCAGTGTTCAATCTGAACATTGATTCACTACCAAACTGCTCACTCCACCACGTATGAGTTCAACAGACCTTTACTGAGCAACTGCTATAGCTGGCCCATCTTTGCAGTAAGTTCTATAAAGATTACCAAGAACTGATTGTGACTCATATCTGAAGATACATAAGTTGGCACAACTGGCCCTCTTAACACATGCCATAAATTTCATCTGCTACTCAACTGAAACGAAGAAGGAAATGGCAGCCCAATCTAGTATTCTTGCCTGGAAGATTCCACAGAAGAGCCTGATGGGAGTCCATGGGCTCACAAAGAGTCAAACACTACTGAGAAACTGAGCACACAACTGAAAAAAATTACCAGTCCATCCAGTTCAGTACTGGGGGCAGGGATGGTGTGATGGGAGAACGCTGAAGTGCTGGAGTTGATGTCCAGTACAGCCTGAGCTTTTCAAGAGTACTTTGACAAATAAGAGAACTTCCTTTATCTTGTTTACCACAGGATACAAAACCTGGGAAACATGCCGAGTTGTCCAGACTGTCACAGTAGAGGAATTGTATATACCATATTTTCACCTATCCTGAGCGATTATAGAATTTTGCATGAGGAAAAGTGAGTTAGGTATCAGTCTCTGTTGATGGCAGGTACCTTGAGAAGCAGCTATGAGGCAGTTTCCCTTGACTGGTTCATGGTTAAGTTAGGGAAAGGTGTATTCAGACGACTGGAGTGAGGACCCCAGCACACAGCACAGACAGTTGCTGTGATAGTTAGAGATGGTGACAGTGGGAATTGGAGAGAGAATTGTGAAGCAGAATGTTGAAATAGGGTTGCAATGTACTTGGGGCTGGCAGGAGGAGATGGTAGAGAAGGTAAGTGTTCGGGTACATGAGAAAAGGCATAGAGGCAGGACCAGAAGAGAGTCAGTTCCAGTGGTTAAAACTTTGCCGTTGTCCAACCCAGACAGTGCAGTTCCATCCCTGGTCAGGAAGCTAAGATCCCACAGGCCTCTCAGCAAAAAAAAAAACAAACAAACATAAAACAGAAGCAATAATGTAACGAACTCAATAAAGACTTTAAAAAATTGTCCACATCAAAAAAGTCTTTTAAAAGTAAAATAAAGACTCTTCAGTGAATAACTGGTTATATGGTTAAAAAGGATACAGAAAGGCTAGAATCTAAAAAGTTTGTACTTTATCCTGGGGTCAGTGAGGCAAGAGATGATTTGGTAAATCTGAACAAATAATTGTCTAGATTTTGATTTGCCTATGAGGTTTTTTTTAAATAATGTTTTAGTGTTTTTTTTTTCTTAATTATATTTCTTAAATACATCAGGGTTTCAGTGAGTTGGCTCTTTGCATCAGGTAGCCAAAGTACTGGAGCTTCAGCTTCAGCATCAGTCCTTCCAGTGAATATTCTGGGTTGATTTCCTTTAGAATTGACTGGTTTGATCTCCTTGCTGTTTAGGGGACTCTCAGGAGTCTTCTCCAGCACCACAGTTTCGAAAGTGTCAGTTCTTTGGTGCTCAGCCTTTATTATGATCCAGCTCTCACATCTGTACATGACTGCTGGTGAAAACGTAGCTTTGACTATATGGACCTTTATTTAATTACATAAATGACATATTTAAAGAAGATTTTAAATTACATAAAATGTGAGAAAAATAATCACTAATGATTTTTTTGCATAAAGATTGAAAGTCTTTTTCTCTTGAGACAGTTCTGAGATTTTATGCAGTTGTCTTTTAAGAATCTTGAAATACCATGTAATTCTGCTGCTGCTCGACTTGTCCATCGATTTGCCTGCTTCCTTGTGCAGACCCAGGTTGGCGTCTTCATTTGCATCCCAGGCACCTGCAGAGCTAGGATACATTGATGCTCATAGTCTTTGTGAAATCTGTGAGTGGTCTCAGTCTCACAAGGACTACATAGTAGCAGAAAGAGAAAACTGAATCAGAGTGAGATCTGTAAGAGCCTCTGCAGATCTGTGGACAAAAACCAAAAAAGACAGGAGGACTGGTGTGCAGCATTGAGCCGTGTGGGCGACAGGCCCACAAAATCGTGAATTTTGCCTGGAAATGGACTAGCCCAGTCATTCGCAACGTCAGCAGGGAACTTGCTAGAAATGCAAATTATTGGTGCCCATTCCAGAGGACATCAGGAACTCTGGAACTGAGTAGCGCAGTCTGACAAGTCCTGCATGTGATGGTGATTAATGCTCAGGTGTGAAGGCCACTAGACTACAAGCAGAGAGACAACAGGACTGTGATACACAGACCCCAGCAGAGAAAGCTTTGAAAGGTCAGAGGTTGGTGATGGCAGTGATTGTGACCCATGAAACGCTACAGTGACTGGAGAAGGAAACCAAGGGAATAAGCTTATATTGTACAAAGAAAGTTGGATGTGCTGTGAATGGGCAGGACCTACCTTATTTATAGACGACTGTCTTCCTGATCTTAGCATTTAAATAGATCAAGTAGATTTAAAATAGATCAGTCCCATCAGAGGGGCTCACACAAAATCTCCTCCCCAAATCTATCTCCCATATATCCTCAGAACTTCCTACTGAGCTTTTCCACTTAGCTGTCTCATAGGGGCCTCAGCTCTCTAAAACTGCCCAGATTTATTATCTTCCCTTCAAGCCTATATCTCTGCATATGTTTCCTATTTCAGAGAATTGGACTACCATCCACTCCATTACTCAAGTCAGTTATTCTTGGCTTACTTCTCACTGAGTCGTGTCCATCCTTCCACTTCATAGCTTTCAAAGGTACCTATTTTTCTCCATCCCCACTGATACCCTTCTAATTTAGACTATCATTAGTTTCTCACTAAATCATGTTAACAATCATCTTAATTGGTCTCTCTGCCTCCAGTCTTTCAGCCTGTAATCCATTCTCTGTGTGGCCAGAACACGCTGTTTAAAATGCAGAGTTGATCAATTCTTTCCTTAACAGCTATGTGGTGTCTCCCCATTACCTTCTTGATAAAATGCAGCCTCAAAGGTGGCTGTTAGCATCAGTCTTTCCTTTCCAGCCTGATCTTTTGTCCTGGCTCCTCCCATCCTTAGCACCCTCTGTTCCCTCTGTAGGAGTGGTTTTCTTGCCTATCTTTACCCTCGTGACACTGCTGATCCTTCAGGTGCCTACCTTCAGAAGATCTTGCCTCTTCTGTGAAGCCTTCTTGGACCTTCTGCGGTCTAGTTGAAAGCACGATGTTCTTAAGTTCCCCTTGCACATCACCTTTCACATCTTGTAATTGCCTATTTATTATTTTCTGCAGTACACTCTTGCTTCATCCCTCTTCCCAGTCACTTGATTATGATCTCCACAAGGGTTGGGACTGTGTTCTCCCGTTTTATCACGGGCTTCTGACACATTCATTGGGAAAAAGCCGGTGAGCAACAAACATGTTGAAAGATGTGGCAATCAGCAGTCGAGATATGGTAACTCAAAATCGTTTGAAAGGTTATTGGGTGGAAATTTGTATTTTCTACCACTCCCCCACTCCAGACTTTCATCCTGTTTCCTGTTCCACTCATCTTGAATTTGTGGGAAGCATTCTCTATACCAAGCACTGGGCTATTTGCTAAGAATCAACTGTAAGAAGACTCAGTCTTTGCTATAGGGTTTATCCTCCAGTGGAGGAAATAGACAATTGAAAAGTAGTTTATATACAGTAGGGACATCATGAAAGAGGACGGACAGAGAGCTAAAGAAACAGCTAGAGAGGCAACTAAATTAGAAGAAGTGGTCCCTAAGCTAGTACTCAAAAACTTAGTTGTTTAGTCACTAAGTCACATCCGCCTCTTTTGCAGCCCCATGGACTATAGCCCACCAGACTCCTCTGTCTATGGGGTTTCCAGGCAATGTGAGTTTTCCAGTTAGAGAATGGGAGCAGATTGTTCCAGATGAAGGGAACAGACAACAAATGTCCAGGAGTGAACAAGAGAACGGAGCACTTTGTAACTAGAGGGTGAGGCATGAGGAAAGCAGCCTTGGGGGTCCGCTTGGGAAGGGTCGTGTTTTCACAGTATTGCAGTGTGGGACAGGCACTGAAGGAGGCAGAAGGGAAGACAAACGTTAGGTACCATCCAGTGGGGAGCTCAGAGCAGCCAGAATGAGAAAAGGCTGGGAGGGGATAGAGTCATGAAAGGATAAAAGAAGGGGAACTCTGTCCTGACCCGTTCCTTTCCCTACAGCTCTTGGCTAGCGTGAGGCAAGGATTTCACAGAATTCCTGTCTCCTCTGTCCATTGTCACTTGTGTGTCAACAAGAGTTTTCCAGCTCTAAGTTGGGAAGACAGTACAAGATTGCGACTGTTCGATGATGTTTTCTTTGTGTGTGTGTGGCCGGGGGCAGGGAGTTTTGGGGCAAAATGAGGATTGCAGCCCGGGAGACAGCATTTTAGATAGCTCTGAGAAACTGCTCCGTCAGTGATGGTTTCTGATTGTACTTCTTCCTAGAGACCTTCAGAGAAGGCATGGCTTCCAGAGACGAGAATGCAGAGCGGACAAACAGAGTGCTAAGAATCAGCCAGTTGGATGCACTTGAACTAAACAAGGCCCTGGAGCAGCTCGTTTGGTCCCAGTTTACTCAGTGCTTTCATGGATTTAAGCCAGGGCTGTTAGCCCGCTTTGAACCAGAGGTGAAAGCATTCTTGTGGCTTTTCTTGTGGAGATTCACCATCTACTCTAAAAATGCCACAGTGGGACAGTCAGTGTTGAATATTCAGTACCAGAACGATCTTTCCCCAAACCTGAGCTACCAGCCACCGAGCAGAAATCAGAAGCTCTGGTATGCTGTCTGTACAATTGGTGGCAAGTGGTTAGAAGAACGATGCTACGATTTGTTTCGGAACCGTCACATCGCATCCTTCAGGAAAGCCAAGCAGTGCGTGAATCTGGTGGTCGGACTTCTGAAGTTAGGCGGGTTGATTAATTTCTTGATCTTCCTCCAAAGGGGCAAGTTTGCAACTTTGACTGAACGTCTGCTGGGCATCCATTCTGTCTTTCACAAGCCCCAACGTGTCCGAGAACTGGGCTTTGAGTATATGAATAGGGAACTCCTCTGGCACGGCTTTGCCGAGTTTCTAATTTTTCTCCTCCCCCTAATCAATGTCCAGAAGTTAAGAGCCAAGCTCTCTTCATGGTGTGTCCCGCTGACTGGAGCCCCAGGCAGCGACAGCACGCTGGCAACCAGTGGCAGACAGTGTTCTCTGTGTGGGGAGTGGCCCACCATGCCTCACACCATTGGCTGCGAGCATGTCTTTTGTTACTACTGCGTGAAAAGTAGCTTCTTATTTGATGTGTCCTTCACTTGTCCTAAGTGTGGCACAGAAGTCCATAGCCTGCAACCTTTGAAATCGGGCATTGAGATGGCAGAAGTGAGTGTCCCTTAGAAACTAAAATTGTTTCCTCTGAGAAGAACTGCTGCTGCTAAGTCAGTTCAGTCGTGTCTGACTCTGTGTGACCCCGAAGACGCCAGCCCACCAGGCTCCCCCGTCCCTGGGATTCTCCAGGCAAAAACACTGGAGTGGGTTGCCATTTCCTTCTCCAATGCATGAAAGTGAAAAGTGAAAGTGAAGTCACTCAGTCGTGTCCGACTCTTCGCAACCCCATGGACTGCAGCCTCCTAGGCTCTTCCATCCGTGGGATTTTCCAGGCAAGAGTACTGGACTGGGGTATTATGTCTAAATCCTTAGCATGAGTCATCCTGAGTGTACTACTTAGATATGTTTTATGAGGACACGTGCTTCTCAGCCACTGCCTTCTGTTCCTTCACAGGCACAACTACATTCTACTCACACTGGAAACCACATGATCCTAAATATGTGATACAAATGGTAACATGCTATTTTTTTTAATCATTGGGTTTAATTTTTAATGTCAAGAATAATGGGCAGTTTTTGGGTTTTTTTTTTTTTTTTTTTTTTTTAACAAATGACCACTAAAACTGTGCCTTCATTCTGCCACTTCCTGGAAAGAGGTGAGACTAAAAATAAAAGATTATGGAGACTCTGGGCTGATTGTACATTTATTTTCAGAAATGACACCAGAAAATTATACAATAACAGAGTAAGACCTGTTGTTTGAAACTTTCAGACCCAATGTCCCGATTGTAATTGTAAGCTTTTCTCTGAAGCCAGCTTTTAAGGGATTCTGTCTGCTTCATTCTCAGAGCTAATGACAGCCACCAGAGGCCCAAGATTTCTATCCTACCATCTTCCTGATCCCACTGGCCAAAGAGCTTCTCACCTAATAGTCTGGCAGAGTCCAGGAGCCCACAGTCATTGGTCAGCCTGAAATTGTGTGCACATTCCTAAACCATGATGGAGAAACACTGTTCCCAGTCCCTCAACTTGGACGATGCACCGTCACAAACACCCTAGGAACCTAATACAAGACAGGAAGCAGTTGACCTCAGGCGCTAGTTAGGAGCATGGTGGCCGCTGGGCAGGGGAGAAGCGGTAGACCTTGCCCAGTCTCCGTTTGCCCTCTATCCTGGAGGTCTACACCCGCCTCTAATTTTACCAGTCATCTAGTCTGACAAGCACGTTAGCAACTGAATGGTCATCTTAGATTGCAGATTTGAAAGGATGAAATAAGGTCAACAAGATTTTGTTCTACCAACAATTTTTTTACAGTGTTATTTTGATAGCATTTTCTGAGCAGGTGCCCACATTATCATAATTTTAACATGAAAACACAATACGCATGCTAACAGTTGTCAGTATTATGGATGGGGGTGGATACTTTCTACAGACCCTCATGGCACTTAGTACAAAATATATATTTTTAAATTTAATATCTGCCACCTCCACTAAGTGATATCCCCCCATGAGGTCAGAGACTATAGCTCTTCTGCCCATCACTGGATAGTCAGACCCTGCCTCTTGTTCCGGGGTACTGAGACAGACATCTTGTGAGCCAGTGGCGAAACCTATCACAGATTGGGTTCTGTGGTGGGAAAGGGTTTGAAGTGCAAGATACTCATTAGGGAGTCCTATGCCTGTGAAAGTAAATGGTGAAGAAGCAGGAATAAGCTGAAGAACTTGTCCAACCCAGAGGAGAGCCCTGGAGCATTTGAAGGCCTTGATGTCCTAGGTGGAGCCAGAGCAGTCAGGCTTTTGACCTCCACCTGTCAGATGCTGGCGGTGGCCACTCAGGAGGGTACAACCTCAGGCCTGGCAGCTCTGTTCCCGAGGCAGCCTGCTGCCCTGATCCCCACCCCCCACCCCCACAGCTGGGCTGCAAAGCCATTCCTAAAGGGCCGTCTGGATATCATACCTGACCCTGTCTCTCCATTCTTTTTCTTCTTAGTTTTCCACATTTGTTTTTCCTGCTTGCAAGGATTCTTGGCAAAGAGCACACTGAGGGCAGCTGGTGTGCAGCTTCTCATCAGTGGGTGACACTGAATGCCGCCTAAGGGAGCTTCAGCTCACCCCAGAGACAGGCCTGCTGGCCAAGCTGCAATGACAGGCCCAGACAGCACCTAGTCCCTGCTGCCCCAGGGCTGCCAGGGGACTTGGTTGAACCCTGGTGCTTCTGTTCCCACTCCCCAGTGGCTGCAGGGCTCCAAGTTCATGACCACTGGGTCGTATCTCGCTACATCATATATTTCCACTTTGGCATTCAGAACCCAACATTCAGCCCTGAGTGTCCTCCTTTGGGAAAATAACTTCTACACTAACATTTTTCTTCTCCCTCCCATGCACCTGGTTCTCAAGTCAGCTTTGCTCCTTGTGTGTTTAGTGTGTCTAAGTGGCTTCAGTGACCATGTCTAAAAGACATCAGTCCAGGTGAACACAAGCCATGACCTGTTCCCTCATTCCCAGCTCCCCTGCCTTCAATACTTAGTGTCCATGGGGTTTGGACAAGTTTATTTAACTTCCCTGAGTTTCAATTTGCCCAGCCTATGAAATGGACATTTAGTAATGTTGACCTCTTAAGCCTGTAACTGAGGCTTCCCTGGTGGCTCAGACAGTAAAGCGTCTGCCTGAAATGCGGGAGACGTGGGTTCAATCCCTGGGTCGGGAAGATCCTCTGGAGAAGGCAGTGGCAACCCACTCCAGTACTCTTGTCTGGAAAATCCCATGGACAGAGGAGACTGGTGGGCTATAGTCCCTGGGGTTACAGAGTCAGACACAACTGAGCAACTCCACTAAGACTGTAATGGGGAATTAAATAGCGTATCATTCTTTCAAAAATTATTTCTCGAGGCCCTACAGGCATTCTTCGGTACTCAGAGATGCATTCATGAATAAAACAAAACCCTGGATTTCATGGAGTTTACCTTCTTGAAGGGGTGATAGACAATAAACAAATGTTGTAAGATCGTTTCAGATGTTAGAATACTTTGAGAAAAATAAAATAGACTAAGAGAATGGAGAGTGACAAGGGATGCTGTATTGAATTACATGCTCCTGGAAGTCCTCTCTGAGAAGCTGAAGTTTAAAAAGATCTGAATGAAAAGAGAAAGCCAAGCAGAGGAGGGGTGCCAGGATAAGAAAATGGCAAGTGTCCCAGGTCTCAGATGAGCATCCATCACCTGTTCTGAGAAAGCAAGAAATCAGAGCGAACAAGACTGGGATATGAGGCAATGAGACAGGGGGATGCCAGGCCAGCCCATGCAGGCCACGGTGAAAAAGTACCTGAATTTATTCCAAGTGTGGTTTTTCTGGTGGCTCAGACAGTAAAGGATCTGCCTGCAATATGGGAGACCTAGGTTCTATCCCTGGTTTGGGAAGACCACCTGAAGAAGGGAATGGCAACTCACACCAATATTCTTGCCTGCAGAATTACATAGACAGAGGAGCCTGGCGGGCTACAGTCTGCGGGATCATAAAGAGTCAGACACAACTGAGTGACTTTCACACACACATTCTAAGTATGAGGAAACCGCCGGAAGACTTTAAACCAAGAAATGGCATCAAACACATTCTTTTAAAGGATCACAAAAACTGATGTGTGTAGAATTATGAGTAAAAGCAAGAAAACCAGTTCAAAGGCTACAGCAAATAAGAAGCCACAATTGTTACAATTTCTATTAGGCTTGTGGTACGTTAACAGCATGACTCTCTGAAATGGTCACAGACATGGAAACCAGCAAAGCCGTGAGAAACTAAAATAGGGGGTGGTTCCCTGAATCCCCATTTAGACGCTGCTTTCTTTTAACTAGATTTCTGTGAACTTTCACCAACAGGTGAAAACTAAGAGATGTGAGACAGAGGACACTGGTAAAACACAAGCCTGTCTACAATAACAAAAAATAATAAAAAAGTTGATATCAATGGGAAAAAACTTAAAAACTAATCTGCTAGTATTTAGAATAGGGACCCATGGACTTTGAAGAATAACTAACTGAATAGAAATTTTGGCTTGGAGCTTCCCATGTGACTCAGCGATGAAGAACCTGCTTGCCAATGCAGGGCATGCAGGTTTGATCCCTGGGTGCAAAGATCCCATGGAAAAAGAAATGGCAACCCCCTCCAGTATGCATGCCTGGGAAATCCCATGAACAGAGGAGCCTGGCGGGCTACAGTCCATGGGGTTACAAAAGAGCAGGACATGACTTAGAGACTAAATGACAACAATGGCAAAATTGTGGCTTAAAAATGACCTTGGATCATCAATAAAAACTACCATATAATCTGTATCATTTGATTAAGGAGGCAGTGACATCAGCATTGTTTTATTTGAGGAAGCCTTCAAAATGTGTTGGTACTCAAAGCAAAAACTTGATTCATTTGAAACATTTCCTTTTTAAAAAGCTGTTTTTCCTAACAGCACTCCCTAAGTGAAGCGTTACTCTATTAAGAAAAGACATTTTCAGCAACAGAACAATTCCAAACAGATTTTTAGCCAAGCCAATAGGCCATATTGTCTATAGAACTGATGCTCCATGGTTCTCTGCAGCTAAAATTAGTGTGAAGAGTAAATTTATATTCATCGCCACCAGTAAGTTGGCAAATATTTCAAGTGTATTTTTTTTTTCCTTCAAAGAGTATATAAATCATGTAACAAGACAGAATAGGCCTTTATGTTTGCAGGTCATCTCATTTTTTCTTGATATTTTTTAAAAAGTCTTATGGTTTTTAAAATGTCATTTTAAAAAAAGGAAGCACCATTTTGAGCAAGGGCCTTCATGGAAACCTGTCTTCGAATTGTTATTCTGGCAATTAAAACAAGTCAAATGAGGTTAAACCAAGTCACTCCTGAAGCCAGGAAATCCAAGTGTACAGTATTCAGTGGGTAGTACTCTTTCCTTCTCATTAGCAGTGAAATAACTTCACATTAACAGGTTTTGGGTCATGCCACTGCTGAAATCCCCAAACCAATAAAACATAAATCTATTGAAGTAAAGCTGAATTTAAAATCAAATGGATGTGGATATGTTTATACGATTGACCTTAAGAATTTGTCTCAAGGAAACAATAAGATTTTAGATGTAGATTTATTGAAATGATGGTCAGTATAGCACTATTCATAATAATAATACAAATGTTCAAAAATAAGGAAATGAGTAAAATGGTATAGCTGTTTAAAAAGTCAGTGTTATAAATACCATGGAAAAAAGTTTATGTAAAAATATACACAAATAACTTTATAACGGGAACATGTTTACAATATACTATTAAAATGAAAGAAGGAGGATATAAAGTACAATGTGATCTCAACTTTGAGATAAACATGCACATATATCTTACAATCAGTGTCTAAGTAATTCAGTTTTCCTTTTTTTTTAAATTCTTTTCTGTATTCCTATATTTTCTACAAGGAGCATGTAATAGTTTTTAATCACACCGAAACAAGTTACTTATTTCTTTAAAATCTCCTGGCCAGCTTTGCTTCAGTTCAGTTCAAAGGTAAACATCTGCACAGCTTGTAAACAAATCCTTGAACAATATGAATTTAGGAGATATAAGATCCTAAAAACCTTAGAGTACCTATTTTTGCATTACAATAAATAAAGTCTTTTTTTTTATGGCCAACTGCCCACAACTCTTAAAATAAGTCTGAATTATTTCATGCATTTTAAATTACATATTAAACCTCTGACTCATAGCATATACATTTTTTTCAACCACTTAGAAATAATGTAGGCAACAAAAAGGTAAAAAGTTCCCCACACCCTTTTCCAAAAGTATTTGTATGATACTTATAAATTCATGTAACGTAAATGAAAATGGTTTAGTTACTTTAAAATATCTAGAACTAGTACAGCAGATCAAAACAAATGACATAAATATATTAGCAATTCACCTAAGCCTGGAAGATGACCATATATCCTCAACTAAGAGTCAAGACAGAGTCTGACCCAGGATTTTTTATTCCTTCCAAATGTGGACACAGAAATCCTGACATTTCTAAGATATTTTTATGATCTGGTTGCCAATAATACAAATGAACTGCAGCTGATACTTTATCTAAATAGTCACAGTCCTGAATTAGCGGACCCAGAGGCTTTACTGTCTTGTAAGGTGTCAAGGATGGTTCCCTGGTAAACATATTCCTTAAGCACTCAGGAAATAGCATCTTTTCCTAACAGCCTCTTTTCTTTCAAACCCCTAACAATTTGTAAGAGTGCCTTTTTAGTCAACAAAATTCTGAAATACAATTGTTTTCCACTTGTGGAAATTATAGTTAATTGCTTTAAAAATGCTTAGCTCCAGACCAAATACAAAAGGCAGATAAATTCTTTGAGAACAAGAAGTGGAAGTCACTCAGTCATGTTCAACTCTTTGAGACCCCCATGGACTGTAGCCCACCAGGCTCCTCTGTCCATGGGATTTTCCAGGCAAGAATACTGGAGTGGGTTGCTATGTCCTCTTCCAGGGGATCTTTGAAACCAGGGATTGAACCCAGATCTCTTGCATTGTGGGCAGGTTATTTACCATCTGAGCCACCAAGAAAGCCCCCATCTAATATTCTATGCAATATTTCTTAGTGCCGCTTCTCAGAGCGACCAGAATAGTCCTCAATTTCAGTCAGATGACTCTCTCAAACGTCAAAATAGGCTGTGAAGAGAGAGACTGTATCTTGCTCATTGTTTTCTGACACTGCAGCCAAAAATAGTGACTGGCACATTGCAAATGCTCAGTATTTGAAGAAGGCAAGAGACTTTGGGGTTTGAACATGAAGCTTTTCGCAAGCATGGAGCTGAACAGCTAATGGTATTATTGTGAGAAGATTTCTACATGCGTTTCTATAACACCATAGAGAAGCCAGCACCCCCAGTTTGTCTTTGTGGTGAATTTTAGGAGTACCATTTTTAATTTAAAATAATCTGCGGTATTCTTGCTTTGAGGGAAAACAGTTGGAATTCAGGAGCACAATAAGAGAATTAATAACTTTTCTTTGAAAATGCATGCAATTTTGGAGCTGTCAATTTCAGCTATGTCTCTTTAAATACTTTTTCTTCTAGAATCCAACTGGGTAGATGAGATTTTTTTTTTTTTTAATTCCATTATAGAAGTAATAGCCCTGTTTTGGTGTTTTGTAAGCAGATAATATTCTGCTAGTGACTGTCTTTGCAGTAATGCATTGCTCCGAATTTTGAATTCTATTATTTTACATCTACAGCAGCTTAAAGTGTATTTTTTATAAACAGCAAACTTCACCTCATAAAAATTCATTACATAAGGGCATAAACAAGTGCTTTTCCTTCTAGTCATTGGCAGTAAGTGATTCATCAGTTTTCCACAGAAAACCAATTTCATTGCAGATGCTCTGTAATTTCCAATCTCCCTAAATTGTGGAACCATATCACACAATCCCAATGCAAGGAATGTAAGGATTTTTTTTGTTAAGGTCTGTGCTTAGTCTCTTTAATAGGATTGAATATCATTTGCTGTCTCATCAGTTTTATTTTAAAAAATTAAATATTCAGTCTCCTATTCTTCCCTTTCCTGCATATGTTGATTCCACACATGGATAGGTCACTGGTAGAAAATTCAAAACCCACAGATTACTTGACGTCTGAAAACAATAACATTTACTCCTTTTCCCGAGGTCAAACCAGACATACGGAGAGAAACAAAATTTTTCCAAGGCTAAATCCTTTTTTCCTCAACAATGTTTACTTTCTCTTTTCAACCCCACAGTGAAGGAGGAGTTTAGGGGTCTTTCTATTAACAATGGAACTCCTGGGGACTTCTCTGGTGGTCCAGTGGGTAAGACTTCCTGCTCTCAATGCAGGGGGCTCAGGTTCCATCTCTCATGGGGGAGCTAGACCCCACATACCCAGCTAAGAAGTCTCACTAACCACAACTAAGATCCAATGCAGCCAAAATAAATATCAATCAATAAATTTTTTTTAAAAAAATGAAATTCTTGACAGTGATCCTTGGAAAAACTGTATCCACCAATTCTTGATTCTAGTTTTGTTCAACGTTTCAGAGTAGAAACTAGAAAATGGGTGCATGCGGGCTTGCTAAGTCACTGTGTTCAACTCTTTGCAACCCCATGGACTGTAGCCTGCCAGGCTCCTCTGTCCATGAGATTTCCCAGGCAAGAAAGAATGCTGGAGTGGGCTGCCATTTCCTTCTGCAGGAGATCTTCCCAACCCAGGGATAGAACCCGTGTCTCTTATGTCTCCTGTATTGGCAGATGGATTCTTTACCACTAGGGTATTAAAGTATAAAATAAGGAGTGAAAAGGGAAAAAAATGCCTGCAGATTCCGTGATGGTTTAAGACCATATATGATCAATGAAACATTTCTTAGAAATGCTGAAAAGGAAAAGGTTAAATATCTCCAAAAAAACTTAGGAAACTAAAGTTCAGTCTTTTTAAAAACACCTCAATCTTTGGATTGAGAAGTGGAATCAAAAGCATGATAATTAAATTTACGAATAACCGAAAGTTATGAGGTATTGCAAGGGTGAAGTGACAGATTTTCAAGATAACCAATTTGATTCTGAAGCTGGTCCTTATTTACCCCTCTGCCTTCCACTGCAGCTCTGGTTACTCACATATTTCCTTTAATGAGTTACATAAGGAAGGCCCATGGACTTGTCTCAGCAGGACCATTCCACTCAGAGGCTTCCAAGTGTGTTTTGAAAAGTTATAAATATCTGCCGTAAGTCAGCCATGGGCCTGGAATTCCATCATCAATGGATGTCTCTAAAGTTAGAGCCTGATTTCTAATTTGCTAACTTTTATGGAATGTGCTGCCATCTCTAGTGGCTCTCCTGCTGGTACCAGGCAGAAACCGGAGGCAGCCAAGAAAGGGAAAAGCTGGTCTCTATACATACACCCATAAACTGCAAAACCACCAATCAAACCTAGTCTATCTCTTCATCCCCTGCATGCCCTAATTATTGCACATTGCCTATTTTACTTACTGTGCTTCAAGTTTATTTAAATCAGCTTCTCCTTAAAACAATCTGAAACTGAAAGTCATAGGAATAATTAAATATAGCCTCCCTTCCCATTCAACTCGATTGTTGACGTGTTCAACAATTATTGAACACTTTCTTCAGTCTGTTGAGCACTGGAAATCCAGTGATGAATAGGAGATCATAGTCTACCCAAGGAGAAGATGATGAGAGTAAATAGCCAAAGTGCTTGGTGAGCATGAAGAAATGAATAATTTGTTTCATCAGGGACCTGTGCAAGGCCTCCCAGGAAGGGTGACATAGGGGTTCAGTCTTGATGGGTAAGTAGGGTCTCTTCAAATGAAACAAATGAAGAACACTGAAATGAGAAAAATAAAATTACTCGAGATTTAACACATGAACCCCTCATGTCCAAGTTCAGATGAATAGTCATTCAGCAGGTAATCATCAAGGACCTGTAGGGTGCCAGATACTGTGCAAGGTAAGCAGTGAGAATGAAACCACAGGACATGTTTTCTGCCCACAAGGAGCTCATAGGTTTCCCTGAAACTATTTTATCTCTGTGGAAAATAGATTCTGGTCAGAACAGGGGTTTGCATATGAGCAAGGTGAAGACAGGTTTGCAGCATAAGACATCATCTAGAGAAGAAAACACAGGTGAATAATCTCAAGTGGAGATCCACAATTTATAGGGCCAGCAGAGTGGGTTAAGGATTTCTCAGAAGATACAGGGCAGCAAAACTAGAAATGAGATTAGTGAAAGAAAACATCCCAAGTAACAAAGTTTGGTGACTAATTTGCCCTAAGTTACAGTGCAGGTGTTAGAACTTGTATCTTTCTTGGTGATGATGGTTTAATCAGTAAGTCATGTCCAACTCTTGCTACTTCATGCACTGTGGCCTTCCAGGCTCTTCTGTCCATGGGATTTCCCAAGCAAGAACCCTGGAGTGAGTTACCATTTCCTTCTCCAAGGGATCTTCCCAACCCAGAGATTAAACCCACATCTCCTGTTCTGGCGGGTGGATTCTTTACCACTGAGTCACCAGGTAAGCCCCAATATCTTTCTTACTCAAAATCTATTCTCTATATGTGAATCTGCCTTTCAGTTTTCTTTTAGCTTCTCCCAGAGACTCATTGTTCAATTGACTTGCCCATGCTTCCTGTATCACATGAATCTCAACAAAAATTAAGAACGTATCAGAATAAAAAGTTACTCAGATGGAACTATCCTTTCGAGTATTGGCCATAATAGGGCAGATGCTGTTCAAAATGTCCTGTTTGAGTACCTATACCAAAATTGAGAAATAGAGGAGGTTCAGTATATCCTTGAGATCCATGAATATTTGAAATGAGAAGTCAATGTCAATGTCAACTATCCTTTGTATATTTGTCTTTTGTCCTGCAATCTTATATTAGTTTGCCAGGGTTGCCTCCAAAAAGCACCATAGACTGGGTGACACAACAGAAATGTGTTGTCTCACAGCTCTGGAAGCCAGAAATCAGAAAGTGTCAGTCTAGTTGATCCCTTCCAAAGGCATTGAATTATGTGTCATGCCTCTCACCTGACTTCTGGTGGTTTGCTGGCAACCTCATGCATTCCTTGGCTTGGAGAAGCATCACTCTGATTTCTGTCTCCATCTTCACATGGTGTTCCACTGTGTATGTCTCTCCAAATTTCCACTTTTTATAAGGATACCAGTCATACTGAATTTTTGTTCTTGTCATTGTTCTATCACTAAGTCGTGTCTGACTCTGCGACCCCATGGACTACAGCACACCAGGCTCCCCTGTCTTTCACTATCTACCGGTGATGATAGTGATCATCGTCACTATCAAACTCGAGTCCATTGAGTTGGTGATGCTATCTAACCATCTTACCCTCTGCCACCCCTTTCTCCCTTTGCCTTCAAGCCTTCCCAACATCAGAGTCTTTTTCATTGAGTTGGCTTTTCACATCACAAGGCCAAAGTCCTGGAGTTTCAGCTTCAGCTAGGAATAAACTTTAGGATTGTGCATGTTGAATCACTTGAGGAGTTTAACTGAGACCAAGAAGAGAATGGAGAGGATTTATGCCCTGGAGCCAAGGTGAGCGAAAGAATGGCACAGTGTTCTGCCCACCCTCATGAAATAAGTATGACTTGTGTATTAGTCAGTATTCTGCAGAAAAATAGAACCAGTAGGGTGTGTGTATATAAATATGGATACAGATATAAATATATTTAAATATATATGAAGAGATTTATTATAATCGACTTGTACAATAGTGGGTGGAAAATTCAAACTCTGCAGGTACACAGGTATGCTGTTGACTCACTGTAGCCAGTGCTACTTTTCCAATCTGAAAGCCAGCAGGCTGGAGAATTCTGTCTTACTCTGGGTGGGCTGATCTTTTTGTTCTATTCAGGTCTTCAACTAAATAGATGAGGTCTACCTACATCAGGGAGGGCAGGCTGCTTTACTCAGAGTCCACCAGTTTAAGTATTAATCTCATCCAAATCACCTTCACAGAAACACCAGGATAATGTTTGACATACTAGCTGGGCACCGTGATGCCATCCAAGTATTGGTTTACATAACTACTAGACCCAATGTTCCACTCTACTGAAACTATTAGCTCTTAGACACAATGATCTGTTAGAACCTGTTTCTAATCTCCAGTGAGAATTGTTATTTGGAAGGTAGACTATGTTCCAAGATGTGCAGTAACCCCCTGAATCAGGAAACTGTGTATTTGTCTTCCTGACCTTCTATTTATCCCTTAAAATGACAGAAACATTAGCTGTGAAACTAACCTGCTGGTTCAGATTCCTCGTTTTCCTTCTTAGTGAGTTGTGTTCCTTTCCCTATTTTCTTTCAACTTTCTTTACTGCTGAAGTCTGAACAGAACTCAATTTTTTTCAGTTTTTTTTTTTCTTTTTTGGCCATACTGTTTGGCAAGTGGGATCTTATTTCCCTGACCAGGGATCAAACTCTTGGCCCCTGCAGTGGAAGCATGGAATCTTAACCACCAAACTGCTAGGAAAGTCCCCAAACTCGATTTTTATTAGCTTATACTTTTTTACCCAAATCAATTAATTTCCCCTAAGTTAGTCTGTCAATTAATTTAATATTCAATGAAAACTAGATCTTGAATACTTATTATTCTTACTTTCTTATTTCAGTTAAATACAAATACATGATACCTATATACTTATTTACACCTGGATCATAATGAAGACCTCCCTTTTGAAATAAAATTAATGTTCTAGATGTGAGATATACCAAATCAAAAGCAACTGAATGCAGAAACAGAAAGCAAAAAAAAAAAAAACATTAGCTATCCAATTATCTACATTAGAAAGTCTGGGGGTGCAGACACATAATCTAACCAAAGCCAAATCCAGATTTCATCCACACCAGCTTCTACTAGAATAATCCATCAATCCAATCCAGGACTTTCAGGATGAAGCTGATCGGTTAAATTATAGTCAACTGTAATAAACATTATGTAGCTATACAAATATGAACAAAATAACTGGGGAGTGGGGGAAGGGGCTCTTCTATTTCTTCTCCAAATCTTTGTATTTGAGAAAATATTCCTCTTACAAGGGCCAAACCAAGGTCGGCTTCCCCCATTCCAGCCAGTTAGCTCTCCTCTGTGGTCACAGATTTATTGGTCATAACACCCAAGTAATCATCAAATCACAGGCTTGAAAGAATTTTCTTGAAGAATTCCTCTATAAAATATTTATCAATTAGGTATCCAGAGTCCATTTTATTACTTCCGATGACTGAGTTCACTGTCTCTCAAGAAATGTAGTCATGCTTCTGAGCAGTTTTATTTACTTAAAATGTTTACCTGCTATTTCAAAATAGTGGTCTGCTGGTCATGATTACATCCAGTAAACCCAATTGAAAAAGTCTAATCTTCCTTCCCCAAGAGTGTCTTTTATCTAAGTAAGTAAGTGTTAGTAGCTCAGTCGTGTCCAACTCTGCAACCTGATGGACTGTAGCCTTCTAGGCTCCTCTGTCCATGGACTTCTCCAGGAAAGAATACTGGAGTGGGTAGCCATTTCCTTCTCCAGGGGATCTTCCTAAAGCAGGGATCAAACTCTGGTGTCCTGCATTGCAGGCAGATTCTTTACTGTCTGAACCACCAGGGAAGTTCCTTTTATCTACTTAAAATAAAAACAAAACTTGGCTCCCTTCCTTTTCTCTTATTTCATCAAATGCCTCCAGGCTTACCTACCCTCACTTCAGCACGAACACCTGCTCTGCAAAGAGTAGTTAGGTCAAACAGGTGAGTAAAGCCTGAAATTTCAGCCTGAATTTCAGGCTCTGTGCTAGGTGTTGAGCTCCAGCATGGAGCTGTGGAGGGGTGTCTTATAATTGTCATGAAGCCCTCCCCCACCCCATTAGGGCTACCATGATGGCTCAGTGGTAAAGAATCCGCCTGCAATGCAGAAGACACAGGTTCCACATCCGGGTCAGGAAGATGCCCTGGAGGAGGGCGTAGTAACCCACGCTAGTACTCTTGCCTGGAGAATTTCATGGACAGAGGAGCCTGGTGGGCTACAGTCCATGGAGTTGCAAAGAGTCTGACACGGCTGAGTGACTACACATGCACGCAACTCCCCACCGCCCGCCCTGCCCCCAAGCCCGCCAGTTAGGTCCACTTGCCAAACTTTCTACCTGAAGGACTTGCTTTACCTGGAGAAATGGCCTTCTTCTTACTCAGGTAGAGATGTTACATAGGTCCCAGACTCTGTCTTCCTTACATGACATGATGTCAAATCTGCCTTCTGTGGTCTCTTCCTAAATTTTTCTGTTGCTATCACCATGATTATATCATTAGTTTCTCAAAGATAGATTTCTCTTAATCTATTTTTTTCTTAAAAGTGATACATGGATATACAATCAATTATATTTTAATACCATCTTTATAATTCCATAATTTTGCTCAATTGTCCTTGTCTAATTACAGTATCAAAGTTAAATCTTTTGAACCTGATTTTCAAAGACTATCATAAATTGGGTTTAACAAAATTTTAATTCAAATAGTTCAAAACTGAACTGATCATCATTATGCCCAAACCCATCTCTTTACTGTGGTCTTTTTTTTACTAACTGAAGCATAATTGATTTACAAAGTTACATGTACACAGCAAAGTGATTCAGTTATATGTGTGTGTATATATATATATATACATATTAAATGTGTGTCTTAGTTGCTCAGTAGCATCTGACTCTTTGCAACACTATAGACTATAGCCGGCCAGACTCCTCTGTCCATGGAATTTTCCAGGCAAGAATATTGGAGTGGGTTGCAATTCCCTTCTCCAGGGGATCTTTCCAACCCAGAGATCAAACCCTGGTCTCCTGTGTTGGCAGTGAATTCTTTACCGACTGAGTTACCAGGAAAGTCCTGGTGCTTTCTGCTTCTCCCCAAATAACAGCAGCAGCCCGTGGCTCTAACAGCCTAATTATCTTTGTTTGTAGTTCATTCCAGTCATCAGTGACCTTGAACAATAATCACTGTTCACAGTGCATATAGGAACTAGTGATAGGGATTAATTTATTGTAACTAGAATAAGTCCTCCCAGATGGCACTTTAACTTTTACCATGATTTCTGCCTTTCTGTTTTTAAATGTCTGACATAAGTGATCATTTTTAATAAACTCTTAGTCTTGTTGTAAATGGTAACATCCAAGTGAAAGTGAAAGTCGCTCAGTCATGTCTGACTCTGCGACCCCATGGACTATTCCCTTCTCCAGGGGATCTTCCCAACTTGGGGATCAAATCCCGCAGTGCAGGTGGATTCTTTACTCCTTGAGCCACAAGGGAAGCCCAACAATACTGGAGTGGGTAGCCTATCCCTTCTCCAGGGGATCTTCCCGACCCAGGAATTGAACCAGGGTCCCCGGCATTGTAGGCAGATCCTTTACCAACTGAGCTATCCAGGAAGCCCTGTTGAGTGTTAATTATTTATGCTTTTTCTTGTTATCTAACACTTTGTGATTTTCATATATTTTCTTACATTTCTCTTCATATACTGCAAATCCACAGAATGTGGAATCTTCACATAAGAGCATGACCTCATGCTTTTAACTATGTGGGTGAAAACATTTACTAACCATTTCCCCCCAAAACTAAGTAACATCGGAGGATTTTAACTTGTGAAGAAGTTAGGTCAGAATCTGTTTTAAATTTGCTCCTAATATGTTATGTTGAAATATTAAGATGGCTTAATGAAAAAGAATTTAAGAATAAAAGTTCTTATCAGCAGAAAGTTTACTTGGCTCCTTGTTATCAAACTTTCCCAACAGTTCAAGTAGAGACAGGATAGACTGAAAAAATCTGAGTGCTTAAAAAATTTTTTTAATTTTATTTATTATTTTTTATATTTTACTGCACTGGGTCTTTGTTGCTTTGCACGGGCTTTCTCTAATTGCAGTGCTCAGGCTTCTCCTTGCAGCAGCTTCTCTTGTTGCAGAGCACAGGCTCGAGACACTCAGGCTTCATTAGGTGCAGCACATGGGCTCCGTAGTTGTGGGGCATGGGCTTAATTGCCCCATGGCAGGTGGAATCTTCCCAGACCAGAAATGGAACCCATGTCCCCTGTATGGGCAGGCAGATTCTTATCCACTGAACCACCACGGAAGTCCATTTAAAATCATTTGAAACTGACAGATAGAAGGGTGAACTGACTCAGGTCTAAGCCTAGAATACACCAGCCATCCAGACTTCCTACATTTTTCAGAAGTGATAGAGACCTGCCAACTCCAAGCCCAATACCATCTTGCTTGACCAACATATTACTTTAAATAAAGAATCAACAACGAACTAAAGGGGATGGGGATGCTACTTTGCCAACATTCTTCTGTTTGAAAACATTTTCAAAGTTTCTTGGAGCCGTTTCACGGCTGAGGATGCCATGAGCACACTGAGAAAACATTTGGCTCCCCAGTGAGTAGACAACCTTTCTTAGAGCTTAAGTATTGGAGTTAATTGTGTGTGCACATGTGTGTGTTAGTCACGCAGTCATGTTCGACCCTTTGCGACCCCATGGATTATAGGCCACCAGGTTCCTCTGTCCATGGAATTCTCTAGGCAAGAATACTGGAGTGGGCTGCCATTCTCTTCTCGATGGGATCTTCCCAACCCAGGGATCGAACATTGCATTGAAGGCAAATGCTATTAAAAGGTCAAGACTTAACAGCCTTCAAGTTTATCCTGGAGGATTTAAGCCTCAAAGAGGAAGAGCTGTTGGCCTTGTAGCAGTTCCTGGGGATTTGCCACAGCCAGGCTGCTTGAGGAAGCTGTAGATACGAGTGAGAGCTTGGGATCTTATATGGAAGAAGATGGTGCATGAAAATAAATCCCAGTAAGGCAGTCTGAGCCATCACAGATTAAGAAGAAAAAACAAACTAACAATTATTTAGAAACTGATACGTCATTTCCTTTGTCCTCTCTATGGAGTGTTGTTGTGCCCAAGTCGCAAAATCTCCCAATGACCACCAGGGAGCCGGTATCCGATGCAAAAGCAAGAGAGTTTTTATTACCAAGCTCGATCTGGGGCTCCCACCAGCACCGATGTAGTGGCTATAGGGAGGGAGCCCTGAGTTTCGGGTTACACTGCTTATATAGGGAATATTCAGGTGAAAGGGTAACAAAAAGGGGTGTTCAGGCTGAAGGACTACTGATTGGTTACCCTCTTCTATAGGGTCGTGTGTGGATCTCTGATTGTTTTTTTTTTTTTCACTTACACGGTGAATCATTATTTCACAAAGGTAAATCATCACTTCCAAGGTAAATCACAAATGTAAATCATTACTTCCAAGGTAAATCACAAATCCTTGAACTTAAAGTCAGGAGGTTTATCCTAAGGGCTGATTGGCTCATGCATAGCAGGGCAAGTTTAGGCAATATCCAAAGTCTAAGTCTGTTTGCCCGGTACCTTTGCAAAAATGGAATTCTTTTACAAGATGGAGTAGCTCAGGCTCTTCAGTGTGTCATTAATATGCATGATGTTTTAATAGTATTTGCCTCATTTTGAAAAATGGAAGTCTCTAGAGGTGGTTCCTATTGTTAGCAGTTGATGAGAAGGCTGACATAGGATTTTAGCTTCTTAAGGAGATGATGGGACCAACTAATTGTGATCAGTCTGAACCATAGGCCCAAAGTCTTCAAGAATGTGATTTCATCCACTTGTTTAAACGGCGAGCATTGCATTGCCTTATCTGAATGCTAGCATTCTTTAAAAGGGTGTTTTTCAAACTAGAGATCAGGACCCACTAGGGGTCGTTAAATCCTTTTAATTAGCTGGAACCAGTGTTTTGGAAAACTAACATAAAATAGACCTAAGCAGAAAACACATTTCTTCACTATGGGAGGGGTCATGTATTAGTTATGATAAGGACCCTGATGCTGGGAGGGATTGGGGGCAAGAGGAGAAGGGGACAACAGAGGATAAGATGGCTGGATGGCATCACCAACTCGATGCACATGAGTTTGGGTGAACTCCGGGAGTTGGTGATGGACAGGGAGGCCTGGCGTGTGCGATTCATGAGGTCGCAGAGTTGAACACAACTGAGTGACTGAACTGAACTGAACCTATACTTGCTATCTTAGTGGCTTTAATACAATAAAATATTTTCTTCTCGTTTATATAAAGCCAGTTCAGGCTAGGTGAGCCTCCTCTATCTGACAACTTCACAATGCACAACATGTGGTCTCTAGGTCAGGGTGTCAACTGCCACAATGGAGAGAGAGGTTGAGGGCCACCCAAGGAGAATTTCAGCTCGCATCACAGCTGCTCTGAGTCACGTGGCCACAATCTAACTTGATGGAAGGGGGCACAGTGTCCTCGTGTGCACGTAAGAGAGACAGCAGAGGGACTTCCCTGGCTGCCCAGTGGTTAAGACTTCACCTTCCAATACAGGGGAGTAAGGGTTGGGGTGGAGGGGGGAAGTGTTGATCTCTGATTGCGGAGCTAAAATCCCACATGCCTCATGGCCAAAAAACATGAAACAAAAGCACTCTGTAACAAATTCAATGAAGACTTTGAAATGGTCCACATCATCGACACAGGGAACTTGAAGCCTGTGCTCTGTGACAACATAGAGAGGTGGGAGGGGGAGTTCAAGAAGGAAGGGGCATATGCATACCTATGACTGATTCATGTTGATGTATGGCAGAAACCATCACAATATTGTAAAGTAATTATACTACAATTAAAATATAAATTAAAAAAAATTATCACATCAAAAAAAAATCTTCAAAAAAAGAGACAGTAGAAATGGCATTTATATCACAGCACTCCGTTTACACCCATGCTTCACTGAGCTTGGCATGGATGAGCTTCTGTAGAATATGTACTTTAGATATTTTAGCAAAACCTCACTCTTTCAGGAATATTAGGCAGCAATTTTATTTTCTTTTTCTGAAAAATAGGTACTTCCTGTCATCACTGGACTAAAAACACAAGTTGGTTTCTATGTTTTTGGATTTTCCTATCAAGTTAATTAAACAGACACAAATTGAACATCAGACAGTGTATTCTGGCCTATAGAAGAATCAAAGACAGAGGGTATGGTGCTTCTTTCCATTTCTCTGTCATCTGCTTCTGTATTAGCATCATTTCTTCAGCCTCATCCACCCACTGAGCTACCGCAGTGGCCTGACATAGTCATACTTAGAGACTGCTTTTTGTCCTAAAAAGTTGCCAAAATGCAAAATGTCCTAATTTGAGAAAAACTGTTACCTTACTGTGAAGAACTGCAACTCTGGTGAAGAACTGCTAGCGGACTAGACTACCTGTCTGAACTTCAAATTCCTCTTGTTAAGTCTCTCTGTGGATTCTGTATTCATTATCAGTCTTTACAGCCTCGCTGCCTGCCTCTAACTAGATGCTGATGTGAACTAAATTATGTTCTCCAACCCCCATCTCAAGCCTAATTCTTATGTTGATGCTCTAATCTCCAATGGGACTGTATTTGGAGGTACAGATTTTAGGAAAAAAGTAAGGTTAAGTGAGGTCGTAAATGGGTCTTCCCTCTAAGGGAGTGGCTTTAGTGTTAAAGAACCCTCCTGCCAATGCAGGAGATGTAAGAGACGTGAGTTCATTCCCTGGGTCAGGAAGATCTCCTGGAGGAGCACAAGACAACCAATTCCAGTATTCTTGCCTAGAGAATTCCAAGGACAGAGGAGCCTGGTGGGCTATAGTCTATAGGGTCGCACAGAGTCGAACACAATTGAAGTGACTTAGCATGTACTCACCCACGAGGTCATAAGTGAAAGTGAAAGTCTTTGTGACCCCATGGACTGTAGCCTGCCAGGCTCCTCGGTCCGTGGGATTTTCCAGGCATAAGTACTGGAGTGGGTTGCCATTTCCTTCTCCAGGGGATCTTCCTGACCCAGGGATTGAAGCTGGGTCTCCCCCATTGCAGGCAGACACTTTACCATCTGAGCCACCAGGGGACCAGTGACCTTAACAAGCAGAGGAAGAGACAGTGGAGAGTTCTCCCTTCCAGCACGAACAGGACAATGGAGAGACTTCCTCGGTGGTGTAGTGGATAAGAATCTGCAGGGGACACAGGTTTGATCCTTGGTCTGGGAAGATTCTACTTTCTGAGGAGTTAAGCCCATGGGTCCTAACTACTGAGCCTGTGTATCCTAGAGCCCATTCTCCACAAGCCACTGCAGCGAGAAGCCCCAGAGCTACAAAGAGAAGCTCTCACCAGAACCTGACCATATTGGTACCCTGATCTCAGACTTCCAGCCTCTAGCACTGTAAGAAAATAAATTTGTGTTGTTGAAGGCACTCATCCTGTAGTGTTCGGTTACAGCAGCCCAAAAAACTAAGACTGGTGCCTACCTTGGATAAGCAATAATGATATACAGCATTAAATGTCGCCTCTGTGCAGGTTGCCCTCACCTGTCCAAACAGTCTTTCAGTCATTTGAGAACTTTGCATACACACTGCCTACACCACATTCACTTGTCTTTACTTGAGTGCACATTCTCACATCTCTTCAAATGTAAGTTCCTGGAGAGGAAAGATCACTCCAAAGATAATGCCTAGTAATGGGAACACGAGAAACTACCATCAGAGGCAAGTGTTATCTCCCTTTTGCAAATGAGAAAACTGGCCTTGATATGACCCTGAGGTCAGGCTATAAACCATTAGTGGAACTAAGATTTCAATCAATGGATGTTGAACTCTAAGGCACATTTTCTTTTAATAACAAACGTTACAAACCTCCTCTCTTCCCTTTCCTCCTATCTTGCCAAACTTTTGGACCTGGTTTCAGACCACTAGCTCAGCCCTGACCACAAAATCATCCGTTAATTATTTACTTCTCTGCTTTTACACAATCTCTGTCCCTTAAATTCCTCCAGTTTTATTTGTCCCAGGTCCGCAACCCTGGGCCATCTACATTATTGGAGCTGACACTTTGATTAAAACAATGCAATATTGTAATATTGAGTGCCTCTGTATTTTAATAATTTAACAATGCTTTCCTTAGTGTGTTAGTTATTATAACATAGCTAATGAATCAATTTAATTAGATATAAACAAGTTTATTCTGCTTTCTGTTAAAAACTATAATCTAATTCTGTTCTTCATCATATTTATTTCTACAAAATAACAAGCTAAGTCCTTTAAATAACTAAAATCCGTGGAGATTATGCCATCAGGTACAGAAATGTTTTCCATCATGTCTTTAATTACTTTTCCCACTCACACAAGGCACTCACAGTAATATACGTTATGAATTTCTTAAAGTATTGCAAAATAGAGTACAAAACATCATGCTCCTTAAAAGCCTGATGAGTATCATATTTTGATGATTCAGAGAATGAGCAGTAATATAAATAGATTAATGAAATTAAGAGTGATTCATATGCATTCCCTGGTGCAACTTGCTTTACTAAAGGAAGCACAACGCATCTATTTGTAAAGCAAAAATAGAGACAAAGACATAGAAAACAAATGCATGGACACCAAGAGGGGAAAAGGAGGGTGGGGAGATTTGGAAGATTGGAGTTGATATATATATACACTATTATGTATCAAATAGATAACTAATGACAGCCTACTGCATAGCACAGGGAACTCTACTCAGTGATCTGGGGTGACCTAAATGGGAATGTATGTATATATGTACAGTAGTATGAAAGTGAAAGTCGCTCAGTGTGTCTGACTCTTTACAATTTCATGGACTATACAGTCCATGGAATTCTCCAGGCCAGGCCAGAATTCTTCAGGAGTGGGTAGCCTTTCCCTTGGGATTCCAGCCTCCCACATTGCAGGGGGATTCTTTACCAGCTGAGCCACAAGAAGCCCAAGAATACTGGACTGGGTAGTCTATCCCTTCTCCAACAGATCTTCCCAACCCAGGAATTGAACCGGGGTCTCCTGCATTGCAGGCAGATTCTTTACCAACTGAGCCATCAAGGAAGCATGTAGAGTAGAAACTAACACAACATTGTACAGTAACTATACTCCAATAAAAATGTTTGTTTTTTTTTTAAAGTAGGATGCTGTTCTAGGGTTACAGGAAGCCCTCGTTCTTTCAGCTAAACGTCTGTACGTCCATGCTCAGTTGCTTCAGTCATGTCCAGTTCTTTGCAACCATATGGACTGTACAGGCTCCTCTATCCATGAGATTCTCCAGGCAAGAATCCTGGAACAGGTTGCCATGCTCTCCTCCAGGAAATGTTACCAACCCAGAGATTGAACCCACATCTCATGTGTCTCCTGCATTGCAGGCAGATTCTTTACCCACTGAGCCACCTTTAAATGTTTAAATATGCCATTTTAAAACAACTGCTTTATTTAAATTTGATTGACTATCCTCAAAGCATATGGCTTTAAAATATTTATTAGTCATTTTTCATTGAATGCAACCACAGCAAGACATATCAGCTATAAAAAGTATGCTAAAAATAATATAAGTAACAATCCATAATATTCTTTTCAAGGTAAGTCTTTTCCTGATCACTGACAATAGTTTTCTTATTCTTAGTTATCATCTTTATTTATTAGAAAGATAACAAGTTTTAGCTCAAAGATGTTCTCACTGTAAGATTCCAAAAAAGTTAATAGTCTGTTGTAAGAACTGTGGGAACAAGACAGAATAAATTGAAGCCACCATTCCAATTAATCTCTGCTCAATTCTAACTTTCAGTTTTTTCCAGACTCTACGATCAGAGATTTCAGAAAGAAAAAAAATAAAAATCTAAACCCCCAAATTACCAAACTACCCTATTAAATATACCCCCTGTATTTGAGTATTGCAAACAATGAGTTCCAAGTTCTAAGCTCCCAACATAGCATAATAGTAAGTGGATGACAGCCTAGATCCATTGATTCTGGTGCTTAAAAGAAGAAAAGAATGCATATTAAGGGACTGGAATTGTTATTGACTTCTATTTATTTTTACAAGGGTTGTTAGTCCCAGGCCAGTTGTCCCTTAATTGCTCAGCAAGGTCTTGGGTGACTTTCTGCTCACCCAGTGCATTCCCATGGAATGCAGTCTGATTGCAAATACTGGCTATCCATGAATCATGTAAACCTGATTCCATGGAAAGACACATGTAAGTTTCCCCACTAGGAATACGTTTATTCCAGTGATCTGTTATTTTGGATTATTGCTGCCCTTGCTCAGCCATTCAATGTATATCTTTTGCGTATCTATTTGCTGCTGTCTTCAGCGTGGGAAAAACAAAATGAGAAGACACTGTTCCCACCTTCAACAAGCACACAAGTTGTCAAACCGTTATTCAGTGCATCAGGAATTATTGTGCTTGAATCCTTCCAATTGCCTTGTAGGGCAGTTGTCACCATCCCCACTTACAGATGGGAACAACAAAAGCCTCAGAAAGGTGAAATATTGAGTCCAAATGCACAGAGTTAACATGTTACAATGTTACAGTCACTTGTGACATTACAATGTTATAAAACTTATATTCACATCAAAGGTAGTTCTATTAGTATCTAATCTCCAGACCTATCATCCTTCTGTTATAACTTTTTACTTTCCTTTATCAGTTTAAATAGACAAAAATTAACTGAATTTATTTTGTTTCTAAGTCTTCGTCACACCACCCTTATTCATTATTCCTAATAGACCTTTTGCTATCTTATGTACCAAAACTTTAACACATTTGTTTTCTTTAACAAAAATAATATTTGCAAAAAACATTTTAAGCACTGAAATACCATACAAAGTCTTGTGCCATAAATATGTTTTTACTTCCCCCACATGCAGAGAGAGGAGCTCCACGGGGACCACCCCAGGATAAGCCCCATTCTTCAGGCCAGTCGTGGGGGTGAAACAGCTGGGATTAGAAAGAGAGTGTGGTCATGAAGAAGCACGGCCTGAAGAAGAGCCAAAAAGGACTCTTAGTCATTCTAGAATTTGAGGAGTGATTTTTAACACGCCAGGAAGAAGTGAGTCAATAAGGAAGAATGTAAATCAAAAGGGTACAAGTTAAAGGAAAAACACAGTCACTTTTATGTAAATTGAAAGATCTTCTTCTGCCAAAAGGAAATTCTGGGAAAGATCTTGCCTGCACATCAGCAAAATGCAGGCAAGTTCCCATCTGTTTTCATCCCTCTGTCAGGAACAATTTTCCCAGACCAGTGGGACATGTAGACTGGAATGGAAACAGGATGGATTAAACCTATCTTTGCTATGAAATTGAAAAGGCGAAAGAGGCAGCTTTCTTTTTCTTTCTTCTTTTTTTTGAACAATTATCAAGACTAACTATCATATGAGCTAGACTAAACTACAGTGTTAAGATCAAGCCTTTTCTAGACTTTTTCTAGATTTAAAGAGTAGCCAAGAGGTCAATCCTTTTTAATTCCATCAGTCTTATAGGACTTAAGATTATAGGGAACAAAATGTATATTCTACAATGGAAATTCACCCCATTTTATTTTAAAAAATGTTTTTCTTTAATTAAAAAAAGTAGTGTTTTTTTAATATAAAATATTATTCATGTTAGCTTATAAAAGCTGTTTTAGGACTAATTGTCAAACTGACATTTTGTAATTTATATATTTATTATATATATATAATATCTATTTTAAAGCATATAATGTGAGATCCTTCACCTCTGTATAATTTTGTGAAACAGTGTATGATTTTTAAAAAGTAAATTATCTGTGTATTTTTTTTTGAAACCTGAGAAGTCTTCCTAATATCTTCCTAAACATTGTCTGTGTTTTCTCAATCTCCATTTTTTGGTCAGCAAATTGCTATGAAGTCTCTATTTCGATAATGGCTCCTGAATGGGTTTTTTTTTTTTTTTTTTTTTTTGCTACTGTAACAAATGCTCACATAGTTAGTGGCCTAAGCAACATCCATAAGTCTTTTATCTCACAGTTCTAGAGACCATAAGTCCAGGACAGGTCTCACCAGGGCAAAATCAAAGTGGTGGAACTAATCTCTGGAGACACCAAGGGATGACACTGTGCAGTCGTAGAACTGAGACTGATGCTGAAATTCAGCCTCAATACCCTCCCATAGAGAACTGAGCCTCAGAGACAGAGTTTGGAGTGAAGAAAAAAGAATCGCTTGCCTGGCGTGCTGCAGTCCATGGGGTTGCAAAGAGTCAGACACGACTGAGTGACTAAAAACAACAGCAATATGGCAAAGGGAGTCACAGCAGTAATGCCCTTAAAACTGTGTGCTCCGACCTGTGAAGTGTTAGGAGCTTTATAGTAAGATTCAAAAAGGGTGTGATCAGCTCATGGACATGCTTCTGATTGGTTGGTGGTGAGGGAAGTGGGAGTCAGCGTCATCATTTCCGGTTCCAACCTGTCTTGGGTGTGTGCCTGTGGACAGAAAGTAATTAACTTCTCCCACCTGGTGGAGGTTTTCGTATCTATAAAATAGTTCAAAGATACTTTTGTGTGTATCCCTTGATGGGAAACCAGGACCCTACTCCAAGGCTGTGCCATTGTTTCTTGATTGCTCCTCATTTGTTTCTATATCCCTTCCCCTCCCTGATTAGCAACTTCTGAACATGACCTTAGGAACTCAGGGAAAGTCATGGAGGCTGAATGAAGCCCATTTCCTATCATCAAGAAATGGGGGACATAGAAAGCCTTTTGTGTCCAGGAGCCACAGGGTGCTGCTCAGTATCAAGATCTCTGTCTTTTTGCTGTCGGTGGTGGTGAGGGTGAGGCAGGGGTTGGGAGTTGGGGGGGACCCTTTGCTCCTAGACGTCCAGTTCTTGCCCGAGGTCCCTTACCTCCCTGAAGTGGTCAGGGTCGTTCTCACACTTACATCTCTCTCTCACGTCAGCCAGAAGTGGTTCTCAACTTCTAAAGACACATGTGATTAGACTGATTCCACTGAGATGATCTAAAATAATTTTTCAACTTTAAAATCCTTACGCTTAATCACTTCTGCAAACTCTCTTTTGCCTTGTAGGATAATATATCCATGGGGGATAAAAATGAGAACATACTGGGGACATTATTTTATCTCCCATAGCTCCTCTACTAGAAAACTAGATTCCTTCAGATGATCTAGCTTTCCCAGTAACTCTCTCAAATTAAAGTGGATCATTACCCCAGATTTATTATATTTCAAAACCAGAAGATACAGTCAAGATCCACCTCCGTCCTTTTTTCACTACCACTTCTTAGCTTTGCTTGTTTACCCTCATTTAATTTTCCTTCCCAATTTTTTGCCTATATGACTCTACTCCTATTTTTTATCATGATTTTACTTAATTTCAGGAAGCTCCGCTTCATGTTCATATTTCTTGAAACCTGCATGAGATTCCCTCTAGACCTGCCGCTCATCATTCCAGTGGACCAAACACCCGATACTCAGATATCCTAGACCAAATCCAACACATTTTACCCTCATTCAGTTTTGAGGGGTTTTTTTTTCCTCATTCAGTTTTAACAGAGCTACATCTTAGCATTTTTATTACTTAGAATTCTTTAGTCCTTAAATTTCAAACTCTCATATCTTCTTCTGATCCTTATTTTTGAGCTCCCCACCATCAAGCCTGTACTATAGCTAAATTTACTCTTTAATTTCTTCCAGACTTCAAGGTCTAACGTCTGTATACTCTAATCATGCACTTATGCCAGACTCATTAATTTTTATCAGACCAACTTCATTCATTCACTTATTGAACAAGTATTTATTTAAAACCTGTTCAATGCAGATTTTACAAAGAAACATTCCAGTTGTTGCTGATCTCACAAAGTTTGCAATCTACTTTCACTTTCCTTGCTACTAAGTCAGATCCCCAAGAAAAGTTAAAACTATTCATTAACAAGTATTCTATATTTTATTGACTACGTACCTTGTTCTAATTCCACTGCAGAGTTAGTTCCCCAAATATAGGTTCTGTTCTTGTCTACATCAGTTAATTAGGCAAAAACATAAATATTCAATAGCTGAATACATAAACATGGAAAACTTAAAACTCACTTTCTCTTTTTTAATTTTCTGAGTTTCTAAATGAAATTGTCAAGAAAGAGAGACATGACCAAACCTGATTTATTTGATGACCAGTGTATAGAGCTGCTTTTACTAATTCATTGAATTAGTTAACTTACTACTCTTCTCCCAACAGTGATTATTTCAGGGGGGAAAAAAAATGTTAGTCACTGTGACCTCATGGACTGTAGCTGCCAGGCTCCTCTTGTCCAAGGAATTCTCCAGGCAAGAATACTGGAGTGGATAGCCATTCTCTTCTCCAGGGGCCTATTCCTGACCCAGGTCTCCTGTACTCCAGGTAGATTCTTTACTGTCTGAGTTATTTCAGAAGTTTAGTGTTTTTCTTTAAAGTACCCACATAACAATTCACTAACAACATAGTCTATATATCACACAAAAAATGAAGACAGCCAGATGCAAACTCTCTCAGTTGCTATCACTTATTCCCTTCCAATCTTACTTATAATGGCAGCCCTTTCTAATCTTACTTTTCAGACTAACTCTGGGACCCTCTTTAACCCACTTATAGACACTGCTACTCCCCAAGTGTCCTGATGCTTGTTATATCAATTACCTACCCTCCCCTGCGCCTTTTATGGCTTCTACACCATTGGTTACAAGTCTGATTGTCTCATATCCTAATAAAAACTTTCCCATTCCTCTCTTTTATGCCCACCACTATAAATTTTTCAAGAAATGTTCATTTTCATCTCTTTTCCTCATATCTCATTTCCTTCTTAATCCCATAGGATCTTATGACTGCCCATAAAATATCATTGCAACAATTATTTAAAAGGTCATTTAGACTCTATTGGTCACTTTTGGGTTCTTCTCCAGCTTGACCTCTCTATAAAAAGCTACCATTAATAATCCTGCTATATTTGAAACTCTCCCTTGACTTTCATAAGTGTCTACTTTTCTGACTTCTCATCTGAGCAACCTTCTACATTTAAGATTGCTCCATCTAACTCTCATCCTCTGGGTCCATCCTTTCTTCATGTCCCACATGCAGCCCTCCACAGTGATTTCTGAGTCTGCACTTGGCCCAGAAGAGACTTCCTTGATATCGATGATGCCAGTGATGTCAATGACTTGCAAGTCTATAGTTTCAAGACTGATTTCTTAACAGATGCCTGGTATTTTTAAAATTTTATTTATTAATGTGTATTTTTTATGGTAGGTCCTTGTTGGTTATCTGTTTTAAATATAGCAGTGCATACATGTCAATCTCAAACTCCCAATCGATGCGTCCCTCTCCCTAGTAACCATAAGTTCATTCTCAAAGTGTGTGAGTCTATTTCTGTTTAGTGAATAAGTTCATTTATGGCATTGTTTTAGGTTCCATATATAAGTGATATTCTATGATATTTGTCTTTGTCTGACTTCCCTCATTTACTGTGACAATCTCCGTGTCCATCCATGTTGCTGCAAATGGCATTATCTCCTTCTTTGTGGTGCTGTGTAATATTCCATGTATACATGTACTGCATCTTCCTTATCCGTTCACCAGTTGAAGGACATTTAGGTTGTGTCCATGTCTTGGCTATTGTAAACAGTGTGACAAAGAATACTGGAATGCATGTATCCTTTTGAACCATATTTTTCTCTGGATATATGCCCAGGAATAGGATTGCTGGATTATATGGTAACTCTATTTTTAGTCGCTTTTGCTTTAATAGTGGTTGTACCAATTTATATTGCTACCAACAGTGTATATGTTTTACATGCCTAGTGTTTTAACAGTCTAATATAGATTATTCTCCTATCCTGGCAGATATGCCTCCATAAAAACCTGAAAAGCCAGGCTCAAGTGTAAACTGTGAGATTTCTGGGGGTTCCTCCTCAAGATATAACAAAAGGTGAGAACTACCCCAGCCCTGCCTCCTCTCCTTTTCTCTTTCACTTTCGGACTTTATCCAGCACTGTACGGGACCTCATGAGTAGGCATATGGGCCCCCCAACCTCAGGTGGACGCTGCATCCATACCCTTGCAAACAGCTATCCTTTGAGCATCTCTTGAGTCTAAGGGAGGCACATCAGACTGTGGTCCCAAAGAGGAAGTCTGCACCAATTCTAGAAGTGGACTGGGGGCCATTTGGACATGGTATCAAAGGTCTCAGGAACCCAGAACTGATGTAACAATAGGTATCAGACTCCAGGGCACATCCATCTTAGACCTGTGGATTCCTTGTCCCAAGGAAACATATCCAGACCAGGACCAGGGTCAAATTCTCTAAATTGTGGACGCTTAAACAAGGGTCCAAGGGCAAGACTGCAACTACTACCTGCCAGTCCTCTCCATAATGATATTATACTGGGTTATCCAACTCTCATTGTTTCTAACCTGAAACTTTGTCAAGGTTATTCTTGCTAATCATGGTCCTCCTCCCATGGACCTTATATCCCATCTACCTAGTCACACAGGATAGAGAAATCAAAGCATCTCGAATATCATCACCTTCTTCCTCCTCTCTTTTCGATTGTCACCCAGAGGTGGTGGTGGTTTAGTCACTAAGTTGTGTCTGACTCTTGTGACACCTTGGACTGCAGCCTGCCAGGCTCCTCTGTCCATGGGACTCTCTAGGCAAGAATGGACTATTGGTTCATTCTCTGAAATGTGTCTAGCACTTTTCTCCTTTCCAACTTCACTTTCATAGTCTCACTTGAGACTTCTGTTCTCTTTTTTGAGTAGCCTCTTAACCATTTTTTTCCTTTCTAATCTCTTGACTCTCTAGCCCATCCTTTAAATTCAGCTTATCTTTCAACAAGTTAAATAATGAAACATTCCTTCTCTAAATCTTCAGCAGTGTTTCATTGCCTACTAAATAAGATTCTTCCTTATTCATGCTTGGACTTCCCTGGTGGCTCAGACGGTAAAGCATCTGTCTACAATGTGGGAGACCTGGGTTCAATCCCTGGGTCGGGAAGTTCCCTGGAGAAGGAAATGGCAACCCACTCCAGTACTCTTGCCTAGAAAATCCCATGGACAGAAGAGCCTGGTAGGCTGCAGTCCATGGGGTCGCTAAGAGTTCACTTTCTTTATTCATGCTCGGTCATTTCCAACTGTTTGTGACCCCATGGACTGTAACCCACCACGCTCCTCTGTCCATGGAATTTTCCAGGCTAGAGTACTAGCATGGGTTGCCATTTCCTCCTCCAGGGGATCTTCCTGATCCAGGGATCGAACCCGTGTGTCTTGTGTCCCCTGTTTTGGTAGGTGGCTTCTTTACCCACTGTGCCTTTTTTGCTTTTATATATATAATGCCTCACAGATTCCTACTTCAGCCACATTGGCTAAATTTCTGTGCTAACAATATTTTAAAACTTTTATATTTTCTTACTTTAAAAAACTTTTCTTCCCTTAACCTAGAAGAGCTTTTCCCTTTTTCTTAGCCTATTAAGTTCAACTCAGAAACTATTGCCTCAAGAAATCCATTGCATCTTGCTTTAAGAATTAAAGTTCTACTTCTAATCTGCTTTGATAATTCCTTAGCTCTTCCATCCATATCTTTCACTATTCCATTCATTCATTCATCTAGTCATACATTCAACAACATTCACTGAGAACGTACCATGAACCTGACACTCTGCTTTATCCTATGAGAGTTTCTGCTTTCATGGAGCTTAGATTAATAGAGAAGAAGGCTATTAATATTAATCATACAGTGGCCCTAAGATATAAGGATAAACTGACATGAACAAAGAAAAGAATTCTGCAAGAAAAGAAAGTGTTTTGTGAGAACGTGTAGCAGGTTTTCCTGGGTGGTTGGATGAGATTTTCTGAGGAATTGATAAGCAAACTGGGATTTCAAGGACTAGTAGGCATCAACCAGATGAAAAGGGGATATGGTTAAAATGGACTGAGAATGCTAAAGCTTCATGGTGGGAGTGACTTTGGCTTATTTTTAAAAAATGAACGAAAGTCAGAAACACTTGGAAGATATAAAGTGGGGGCTGAATAAAGTGAGAGTATCTGTTGTGATCCAGAGTGTTCAGGTTTTGTCTTTATTCTAAGAGAAATGGAAAACTCTGAGTTTTTAAGCTGGGGCAATGACACAGTTTTGTAAAGAACTTTCTGGTTGTAGCAGAGAAATTATCTGAGGATTATGAAAGTGGGTACAGAGTAACGAGTTACAAGACTTTTGCAATAGTTCAGGTGTGAATTGGTGGCTTGGGTGATGTTCGTGGTGGTAAACAGAAGTGTACAGGTTTGAGAAATACTTAGATCATAGAATCATCTAGACTCAGTGATGATTTGATATGGATTCAGGGAGAGAGAGAGGGAGATGTCAGTGTTTCAGGCTTGGGTATAATGAACGCTGATGCCATCCACCAAGATAAAGGACACTGGAAGGAGATCAGTTCTTGGAGAGAATATCCTTTCACTTTGGGGAAGCTTGTATTTAAGGTTCGCTTAAGATCAAAGGAGAAATCTGTGTTTGATGTATATTTGAGACTCATTGGCCTTGAGACTTCATAGAAAATACAGAGCATTAGAGAGGATAAGAGGCAAGTTCCATCCTTGAGGAACATCAATGTAGAAAAGTTTTCAAAGTGTGAGTTTGGATATGCAGAAGAGGGGGCTGGCATGGAAGAGGATGCCCCTACAGAGGAGTCTGCGAAACTTTTTTCTGTCTTCATTTATACATATTTTGGCTCTGTCTGTCACCCCCACTGAAAGTTCCTTGAAGATAGAGAGCATATCTTATTTACATATATAGTCCCCCAGCATCTTGCAACACTGTGTTTATGAGATGATGCTCGAATTGAATGTTGGTGACTCTTTGACAACAATTATTTTCTCCACATGGGAAAACACCCTTTTAAATCTAGACCTATTTGTACTCATTTAATGTTTTTAAACATAATTTAAAACTTTTTGGGCTATAATTTAGGATAATTATGCCCAAAAGAAAAGTTATAGGTTTCCTCCTATTCATAAGATAATGAAGATAAGGTCCCAGTAATATCTTTTTCTTTGTTTTGTTTATGAGCAAAAAGCAGTCTTATGTACTGATTTTTTAATGTGACTGTCACTAAAATTTGAAACGATCATAAACTATAAACATAAAGGAAATCTAACAAGATTAATTTTCCAAAAGTCATAACTTCATTATAGGTCACTTCCATTCCAAAATAAGTCTGAAAGGTGATCATTTTTAACATTTTCAATAGCAAAATGGTTTCAAGGTTAAATAATTTAGCTTGCACACCTTCCATTCTGTCATTTGTTTTCCAGATAAATAGTACATGTCAAACTCAATTTAAAATATTCTCCTATCATCTTAATATCCTTTCATAATTTTTGAACACTGATCTTAATGTAAATTTTCTTCTCTATTTATAATTCTTCTTTTTCCAACTCCTTCCTCCTATAGCAAAATTATACACAAATGAAGATACCTATTTGAAATCTCTAAAGCAAAATGATGTGATACTTTGATACTTTGATATCATGATACATGATACTTAATACTTTGCAAAAATTTTTGTTGATGGAAAAGATTGAGAGTAAAATTATATATATTTTTGAGTTAGGCTGAAACTTTTTTTTCTTCTTGGTAAGTCTTAACTAGGATCATGCAGGAATGTAAATTTTGTGTATTCACCTTTAAGATTAGCAGTTCTTTGTCCCCAAAGCAGATCAGTGACAAATGAAATTGGTATTTGTTACCACATCCCGAGCAGAAACTGATAACCACCTATACCTGGTGAGCAAGTACCTATTTGCAAAAACAATAGGATTTTAAAAATTCAGTCTCCAAGAATCTGTTTTAACTGTTCCTTATTCTCTTTATATACTTTTCTTATATTTTCAGACCCGTAAATGTGGGGCTAGGGAGCTCATGACACACACATTTCAACATTTTGGTTAAGGACTCTCACTGTGTGAGTGTGAGAATATCATTTAATTGTAAGAAGTTTTAAAAAAGGGGGAAAATCAAGAAACTACACTCTCTGTGACTCATCTACTGAAGAAAAAAGACAGATTTTAATAGATTTTATTAAGTATTGTCCTTAAATCTCTAGTTCGCAAATGGGACAATAATCTGAGACGTCCACTTATATTTTCCTAGATTTCATTCTGTTGTTGTTGTTCAGTCACTAAATCATGTCCAACTCTGCAATCCCATGGGCTGCAACACCCCCAACTTCCATGTCCTTCACTATCTCTTGGAGTTTGCACAAATTCATGTTCATTGAATCTGTGACTCTATGACCATCTCATCCTCTGCCACCCACTTCTCCTTTTGCCTTAAATCTTTCCCAGTATTAAAGTCTTTTCCAATGAGTTGGCTCTTCACAGATGGTGGCCAAGGTATTGGAGCTTCAGCATCAGCATCAGTCTTTCCAATGAATATTTCACTTTACCAGACTTGAGTGGCTCACTGGTTTTTCTTTCGTGAAATTGTAAACATCTTGACGACAGTGTTATTGTTCCAAGCACTTCTTGTCTAAAAAGGACTTATCCTGCTATTCAGAAGAACTTCTACTTCTATTCGTTCACGCCCTCAGGAGATGAATCTCTTTACAGAGATTAAATGACAACTCAGTTCAGTTCAGTTCAGTCACTCAGTCTGTCCAGCTCTTAGTGACCCCATGAATCGCAGCACACCAGGCCTCCCTGTCCATCACCAACTCCCAGAGTTCACTCAAACTCACGTCCATCAAGTCGGTGATGTCCTCCAGCCATCTCATCCTCTGTAATCCCCTTCTCCTACTGCCCACAATCCCTCCCAGCATCAGAGTCTTTTCCAATGAGTCAGCTCTTTGCATGATGTGGCCAAAGTACTGGAGTTTCAGCTTTAGCATCGTTCCTTCCAAAGAACACCCAGGACTGATCTCCTTTAGAATGGACTGGTTTGGATCTCCTTGCAGTCCGAGGGACTCTCAAGAGTTTTCTCCAACACCACAGTTCAAAAGCATCAATTCTTCGGTGCTCAGCTTTCTTCACAATTCTCACATCCGTACATGACCACAGGAAAAACCATAGCCTTGACTAGACGGACCTTTGTTGGCAAAGTAATATCTCTGTTTTTGAATATGCTGTCTAGGTTGGTCATAACTTTCCTTCCAAGGAGTAAGCGTCTTTTAATTTCATGGCTGTAATCACCATCTGCAGTGATTTTGGAGCCCCCCAAAATAAAGTGTGACACTGTTTCCACTGTTTCCCCATCTATTTCCCATGAAGTGATGGGACCAGATGCCATGATCTTAGTTTTCTGAACGTTGGACAACTACAGCAAAGCAAAAGATAAGAAAATTATTGAACAGAATACAATGTAAGATAGTTATAAATACTAATGAAACAGTACTTTCCACAATACATGACACAAAGCATATAATAAGTATTCTGTAAAAATGACTGTTATTAAACAGTGAATTGAAACAAAAAGTTAAATTTTATAATAAGTAATTTACAAGTTGTACCTGAAGCTAAATGACAGAAGAAGGCTAACAATTAAGGCATAGCCAAAAATATTACTAACAAAGTTATCAAACAAGCCAAGAAAGTTGATATCAATAATCAACAACATGAAATTTAAGACAAATAATAATATCCAGGATAAAGTGAAAGTGAAAGTTTCTCAGTTATGTCCAGCTCTTTGCAACCCCATGGACTATTTAGTTCATGGAATTCTCCAGGCCAGAATACTGGAGTGGGTAGCCTTCCTCTTCTCCAGGGGATCTTCCCAACCCAAAGAGAACCCTGGATCAAACCCAGGTCTCCTGTATTTGCAGGCAGATTCTTTACCGGCTGAGCCATAAGGGAAGCCCAAGAATACTGGAGTGGGTAGCCTATCCCTTCTCCAGCGGATCTTCCTGACCTAGGAATTGAACCGGGGTCTCCTGCATTGCTGGCAGATGCTTTACCAACTGAACTATGAGGGAAACCTCATCTAGAATAAAGAAGGACCATTATCTGATTTTCCTATTAAGAAAGTAAGTATGGCTTACTCTCTTAGGTGGCTTTTTTTGTTGTGAATAAGTTATGAAGAGAACAGGATGGTAATGGAGAGTTTATTTCTCTTTCATTTGAAAAAAAAAAATTCAGAGATAAGCATCCCAAGGCTGGCTTGGGATCTCACATGATAGTAAAGACCCAGCTCCTTCTGCTAATCCTCTGCTTTATAATTCTTTGAACACTGATTTCATTACCAAAGTGACAAGAGGCTACTGGATTTCCAGCCATCACACCCACCTTCCAACTGGAGACATTAGGGAAGGCAAAATCAACTGCCTTAAAATGCCTACCTGAAAGTCCTATCCACTACCTTCCATTTATATTTCATTGGCCAGGGTTTAGGGACATGGTCATACCTAACTTCAAAGGAGACTGAAAGATATAGTTATTGAACAATGCATATTGCTGCCCACATTAACATCAGGGTCCTGGTTTTTAGTTAAAAAGATGAACTTGAATATCAAGTAGGTAACTAACAGCCTTTGCTGCAAATCCTAGACTACCTAGTAACATATTTGGAGGGAAATACAACTTTACAGATATGAGTAGAAATGAAACAAAAATAGAAAAATAACATTAATAAGTCCAAAAGCTTGGTTTTTTTCTCTTTTTTCAAAGGCAAAGAGAAATATCTTTGACAAGGCTTGTCAATGAGAGAGCAACACACACACAGAGTGAACAAAATTGAGAAGAAACAGATACAGCATTATGAAGACCAGAGTTATAGGTAAGATTATTTTTACATATATGAGAATGTCGTATATAAAACTGAATAAGGCTAATTTTTAAAATCTTGATGAACTTTATGATATTCATGGATAATATAAATTTCCTAAACTGAGTCAAGGAGAATAAAATCTAACTGATCAATAAACATGAAATGTAAAATCTTGTAAAATGATTTTCTTCAAAAAGTACATGATCTACTCTTTTATAGTCAAATATGCCAAACTTCCAAGAAAAACGTCCGTTCTTTTTATCTGTTCAATGGAAGAAAGAAAAGTGGAAAGTTCTCAACTGGTATGTAACAGTACAATTACCCTAGTAATTACCTTAATAATAAAATATAACAAAAGAAAGTAACAAAAACCAAAACCATTTCTCTTCTCAAGATAGATGTACACCCTAAATTAAATAGCAAATTAAGCCAGCAGTATGTGAAAAAAAGAGCCCAACTGTAATTTAATATTATGAATCAGTAAATTCTCCCAATAGGTCAAAGGAGCAAATCAAAGACCATTTTGATAGATGATCTAAAAGCAACTGATAAATTTAATATCCTTTTAATAAAACTCTTAGCAAAATAGGGGATAGAATAGTTTCTTAACTTGATCTATACATGTATAGCATCTAAAATAACTGTCATCATACTTAATGTTAGAGTAGAAAGTAATTTCATTTAGAGTTAAGAATGGGACAAAGGTACTCAATTCACTGTTAGTATTTAAAGTCTTCCTGGAAATGCTAAGTAATGCAATCAGAAAGTGAAATGAGATCGTATAATACTGGAAAAGAGAAAAACAATTTTTAAAATCTTCAAATGATGTGGTTATAGACATGGAAAAAGTACTCAAGAGAATCAACTGAAAAACCTTGGAAACTAACAAGCAATTTCATTAAATTGGTCATGAAATGAACTCAGAATCGTTTTCTTATATACCTATGATGACAACTACAATCTAAGTCCTTTGATGAAAAAAAAAGTCTTCCTTCACTGCTGAAATTCAGTTCCTAATAAATAAATGGAAAAGAAAATACATATAAAAATAAAGATAACCAGAAATAAACTTATGTTTATGGAGAAAACAATACATGCTGTCTATCTACACCTTCGATGGAGTGTGATCCTAGATTTCAGTTCATCACAGTACACACTTTATAGCAAAATTCCAAAACAGTTCTTTCACAGTTGATTGAGATATAACAAAAGTATAACCTACATAAAAAAATTCAGCTGTTTCAGTCATAATTTTGATGATTTTTGGTAAATAACCACAATAGTGCAACCACTACCACAATCAAATTTTTTAATTCAATTAATCAATGTATTTAGGATGCATCCCAATTTTAAGGTAAACATTATGAATATGTGTGCATGCCCAGTCATGTCTGACTCTTTGTGACCCCATGGACTATAGCCCGCCAAGCTCTTCTGTCCATGGGATTCTCTAGGCAAGAATACTGGAGTGGGTTGCCATTTCCTCCTCCAGAGGATCTTCCAAACCCAGAGATCAAACTTGCATCTCCTGTATTGGCAGGCGGATTCTTTACCACTGTGCCACTGGGAAACCCAAACATTATGAATACATATTGCTAAAAATTTCTATCTTGAACTGGAGCTCTGCAAAGGTGAGTAATAGGGGACAACGAGGAAAAGACTGAGCAAGGGAAGATACTTATGAGCCAATCTGTCTTCTCTTTTAAAAGAGATTCTAAATTTTGAGCACTTTAGGGTTGGGTTTCAGAACTATTCTATTTTTATTCATAGACAGAAAACAGGACTGAACCAGGGATTAGGAAAGCTTATAGGTTATTAGGAAAGTCCTTTTTAGGAAAATCATAGCTATTAGTCTGCTGCTGAGAAAGTTGGCTCTGTTCAAAGAATCTCTTAATTATCTCTCCTATTGCTGAAGCTGCAGTTAACATATAGAAAGGAGTGTTCTTCCCTTTAATGAATTCCCAAATGCTGTGGCATTTATTAAGGAAATATTTAAGTAGAGCCATTGTTCAGAGGATATTTTATTCTTTCCTTACTACCACTGCCCCTGCTTCAGCTTATTAGTTTCCTAGTGGGAGGTTAAAAGAAATCCACAAGAATATATTGTATTCTCTGTCTGGCCTTATTCCTTACTTAACTTTGTGCTCAACTGGTACAAAAATAAAAATAGGTTCAGACCCCAGTGGGTGCTGATTAAGAAACTCTAAAGTAGAATACAAGCTTTTAGCTCTACTAAGGTTCTGTTTTCTCAGCCCTTTCATTTCTATCATTGACAAAAGAAAAATTTAAGTTTATAAATGCTCATTTTTTTCAAAGTGCATATAGAGTATTCAGTATGAGTGAGTCTTGGTATTCGGTTCTAGGATAGAAAATGAATAATACAAACTTGGATCCTGGTCATATGAACTATAATCTGGCTAGTTGTGCTGTGCTGAGTCTCTTCTGTCATGTCTAACTCTTTGCAACTGTATAGACGGTAGCCTGCCAGGCTCCTCTGTCCCTGGGATTCTCCAGGCAAGAATACTGGAGTGAGTTGCCATGCCCTCCTCCAGGGAATCTTCCCAACCCAGTGATCAAACCCATGTCTCTTGCATCTCTTGCATTGGCAAGTCAGTTCTTTACCACTAGTGCCACCTGGGAAGCCCCAACTATGTGCTCATAAAATGTAAGAAGCACCAAACTAGGAAGAATACACCTGATGAGTACTAATCCAGGCTTGGGAGACCAACAAGTTTCCAGGAGGAAGTGTGTGAATCTACCGTTGGGGAAGACTGGGTGAATATAATTGAAGAACATTTTGGTGTAGGAAGTAGGCAAAATGTTTAAAATTCTTCTCTCATTTTTGAGAAGATTAACTCCCAGCTTAGATCTGGGAATTTAAAACTGATTCCCCACAAGATGCTCAGTCCATCAATCAAGAAGTATTTATGGTGCCAGTGAATTTCCAAACATGATAAGCACAGGATAAAATCATGAATGAGACCAAATTTCTGCTCTTGGGAGCATATATTCAACTGGCAGCAACACAGGTGCAATGATGCATTTGTGTAACATAATCCAGTATCCCAGTCAACTTCAGAAGCTCACATGTCTTATTATTTGGCCACCTGATGCTCAATGTCATGTGAGATGATAGGTATGGACCCTGTATTTATCTCAAAACATTCCACCACCTTATTTCAGATTATGTTTCCCTTGTCTATGATTCCCCACCCATTCCACATATATTTATTATAGCTCTTGGCATAATTAACTTTTATGTCAGATTTATTTAACTTCTTGAAAAATTAACAGTCACATACAGTCATGTAATGACCACAACATCAGGACATAGAAATTCCCCCATTGCCCCAAAATGTTCCCTTTTGCCTCTTCTTCACCTAATCTCTTCCATACTCCCATCCCCTGCAACTGATCTGATTATTCTTCCTCTAGTTTCATCTTTTTCATACACTGTCAAGCCTTTAATGTCTGGTAACTTTCATTTAGTACAATGCTTTTAAAGATATATTTTATTTATTCTTCTTGCCTCATTGCACTGTTTGGGACTTCCCATACAAATCTGAATGGATGTGGTGATAGCACACATCCTTGACTTTTTCTCAGTTTTAGGGGGAAAGTATTGAGTGTGTCAAATTAAGTAAAATATTAGCTATAGTTATTTCAAGCTGAATCTTCCTTTTACTGTTTCCTCAGGAATCATTTCTATGGAGAATGTCTCACAACAGTTCGTTTGACATTGGGTGCTATCTCTTCTCCATCTTGATACATCAGCACACTCCTCAGCTTCTGCACTCTGTGTATACCACAGCCTTCTCCCAGCTGGGATGCTCACATCTCTCAGGAAGCTCTCTCGGATTTATGAAACCAGCTTTGGGCCTTTTCTCTTCCGTAGGGCCCTTCTTTAATCGAGGGGAAGCATATGCATTTCTGACCTGTCATCAGCTTGTTCACAGTCTTGTCATCATTCTTTCTGCCACCAAGACTGTCTTATAGATACTGGTCAACAATATGACCCAACTTCCAGGATTCATTGAGCAGATTCTCTAGAGGGTCAATTTGAAACATCACTCTTATGGCTTAAATGAAGGGAAAGCAATACCCAATCTTTTCCCAGAGGGAGGGAGGGCAAGAAAAGCACCACAAAAAGCAACAGTGTTCTCAGAAGACATTCTCTCTCCCAGTATCTTCAAACTCAGGCATTTTATTCCTTTGAGTGAGTGGGCTGAAGTCAATAAAACTGAGTTTGGGTGGGACCTTTGCAAATCTTGCATAGAGGAGTCAAATGACATTTTTGAAAGGTCAGGATGTTTTCCTCTATTGCTTTATTTCTTTGGAGACTTTAGTTGACTCAGAGGCAAAACAGGTCTCATTATATAATGTATTACAAGTAAATGTATTACAACTTCAATTTGTGTTTTTCTGACCACATTACACTGTTTCAGTTTATTTTCCATACATGTTGGTCCAAAAGAACTATATTTGTGAATAAGGACAGCATATAAGGAACAGCTCTATGCATATACTCCTTTTAATTACTGCCATAAATCCCCATGATTTAGGAATTACTGAGGACTTGCTAAATAAAAAACTGCCAAGTGAGATTATGTAAAACTGACAGAATTGCAAAGAGTAAATATTTAACAGCAAGGCAGAGAAGGATCCATAGATCTAAGACTTTTTTAAAAAGTAGAATCTTGCTTTGAAGTGAAATCTTTTTTTCACTCATTCAATGTGTTTAATAAATTCCATATAGGTACCAGAAAGAGTGTTAGGGAATGTAAGCATTAATGGAGCTTCCATTCCCAAGAGAGAAAAAGAAAGTAAACAAATAAATGAGCATGGCCATTTTGGATAGTGATACACGAATAAAACTATGTGATAACCTAGAGGGGTGGGTTGGGGTAGGAGGCAAAGGAGGTTCAAGAAGAAGGGGATATATGTATATTTAAGGGCTTCCCAGGTGGCACAGTGGTAAAGAATCTTCAGGCAATACAGGAGACATAGGAGACATGGGTTCAATCCTTGGGTCAGGAAGATTCCCTGGAGTAGGAAAATGCAACCCACTCCAGTATTCTTGCCTGGAGAATCCAGTGGACAGAGAAGGCTGGTGGGCTACAGTCCACGGGGTCGCAAAGAGTCAGACATGACCAAGCATGCATGCACGTATACTTGTGGCTGATTCATATTGTTCTATGGCAGTAGTCAATACAATATTGTAAAACAATTATCCTCCCATTAAAATTAAAAAAATAAATTCTAAATGTAACAATTAATAAAAATAGCATCATTTTAAAAAATAGGGAAATATGACATTAGAGTGAGTGGGCATGAGGGTAGGGTATTTGGCTAGATTTAAAGGCCTCTCTAAGGAGGTGATATGTAAATTGAGACAAATGACAAGAAGTAGCAAGCTTTGTAAAGATATGATGGCAGCTTGTCCTAGGCAGAGGGAACAGAGAGTGAAAATGCCCTCAGGCAAAAATATGCTTGGTAAACTCATAGATCAGATGGAAGGCCAGTGTGACTGTAGCATAATGAGAGGTGGAGCAAGGTAGATGAAGAAGTCAGACAGGCAGGCAGCAGTCAGTTCATGTAAAATCTGGAAGGGTGATGATCAGTCATTGCATTTATTCTAAGTGCAGCTGGGAGCCTTTTGGAGGATTTTAAGCCTAGGAATAATGTGTTCTGATTAATGAACTTCAGGGGTCATTCTCTCTGCTGTGCAGAGACTGAATTCTAAGGAACAAGAGTAGGAGTTGGAAGGCCAAGTAGAGGGCTGTGACAGTGGTTCAGGTTTGATATTACTGTGACATACTAGGCAGTGAAGATGGAGAGTGAAGTGGATGGACAGAAGATTGTTTTCTGGAGCTAATTAAACTTTATTAAACAATATTTGGAGGGGGAAAGTAAAAAATAAAGATAAATATCCAAATCACCCATATACAACAGAAATGCAAAGATGCTATACCCTTCCTTTCAGATCCACCCTGATCCTCCACTGTGTAGAATACTGGCTGCTGTCTTCAAATGAAGACTGAATAAACTGCTTCTGACTTCACTGAGGGCAAGATAGTCTGCTGGGTGTGACACTGGGACTTTCCCTGGCTGTGACAGTAGTGTCATCCCGGGGGGCAGCTCTGGCCTGGGCTCTCTCATCTCTCAAGCTTGCTTATACCAGAATGAGAAGGAAGTGGAGTCAGTCCCACCCATCTGATTTTGGCAAAAAAAAAAATTCAAGGACTTTCATCTTGCTGATTTCAGCATAGGCCCTTGGACCCCATAGAAATCCATAATCGTGCAGGATCACTGTCACGACACCTGCTGATAATCTAGATATTGTTCCTTCATCAAATCATTATTGATGAGTTTACTGGATTCCCCATAGATGGAATCCTTCTGCCCAGCATACAGCCCCATCATATTCAACACTTCCAGATTTTCTCCTTGGGGGCACAGTTCCCCTCCATGAAGGTCATACCCAGGAGAAGTATCAGGAGACTGGTCTTGGGCATGCCCCGGTCATCACTCAGCCTCTTGTCATAGCTGAGGTTGAGTGATTTGACAAGGTCATAGGAGTGGCTGGTGGGGTCTACTTCTTTCACTTCAATGCCAGAGACAACCCCCATACACTCACAGACTTTGCTGAAGATCACAGGGAAGTTGTCTTTGTGCTCTCTGATGACACTTCTCAGCATTTATGCTTTGGGGGTGGATTCCTTTGTTACATATTTGACACACAGGAACTGCACCAGTTCAGTCACCTTCTGGATTAGCTCATGACTGAGCAAGAACTGGGGATCTGGTGGAGCCTCGGAGATGCTGGGGCCCTCCTCTTCTTGGCTTCTGATATTCTCATCAGATTGACTCAGTAGAGAGGCTGTGGTGGCAGCAGATGAGAAGCAGGCTCCCTGAGAACCCTGGCAAGCACTCAGTGCCCCAGTGGCAGGCACCTCCTCTGGGGTGCCAGAGGTCAAAGGAGTGAGGGAGGAGAAGAGGGGGTGGAGGAGAAGGAAGATATGGAGGAGGAAGAGGAGGAGGAGTTGGCCTCTTCCTTCCTAGCCATAGGAGCCTGCACACTTTCAAAGCCCTTTCTAGGCCTTTTGGGGCCTGGAGATCTTCCTCAAGCTTGCAGGGCTTACTTTTCTGATCCAGGGACATGATGACTTGTGTTGGAGGTGGCCAACAGGAGGGTGGGAACAGGTCTCCTCTCTAGGGGTGCTCCCACGTGTCATGGGCTCCTGTTTTCCTGGTTGGCCTGAGGCCTTATAAGTGAAGTGCAGCTATGGTTTTTCCAGTAGTCATGTATGGATGTGAGAGCTGGACTATAAACGAAACTAAGCACCGAAGAATTGATGCTTTTGAACTATGGTGCTGGAGAAGACTCTTGGAGTCCCTTAGACTGCAAGGAGATCCAATCAGTCAATCCTAAAGGAAATCAATTGTGAATATTCATTGGAAGGACTGATGCTGAAGTTGAAACTCCAATACTTTGGCCACCTGATATGAAGAAGTGACTCATTTGAAAAGACCCTGATGCCGGGAAAGATTGAAGGCGGAAGGAGAAGGGGATGACAGAGGATGAGATGGTTGGATGGCATCACCGACTCAATGGACATGAGTTTGAGCAAGCTCTGGGAGTTGGTGGTGGTCAGGGAGGCCTGGCGTGCTGCAGTCTATAGAGTTACGAAGAGTCTGACATGACCGAGTGACTGAACTGAACTGAACTGAGGTAGAAGCCAAACCAGGTGTTACTATCTTAGAAACCAAAAGAATAAAATATGTCACGAAAGAGAAAGTGAGTGTCTTGTCTCATGTTTCTGATAAGTTTAACAAGGACAGAGGAATGACCACTGGAACATGGATGCCAAAGGCAACTGTTTGAACTTGTACAACTCACCAGAAATCAGAGTCTAAAATAAGCCTACAGTGAAAGTAGTTTATTTTGGTACTCAGTCCCATGAGCTTGGAATGGAGAACTGGAATGGGTAAAGCAGGGAAGGAAGGACAGTCGATATAAGCATGTATTAACTTGATCATCACTGGAGACTCTATCATCTGGGAATCTTCTAAGAAGCTATAGAACATTCGTTAGAACTGCCTGCCTGTTAGAGACCATTTATCTGTAGGCCCCCATCCCCTACTGCTCCAGGGTTATTTATGGGTGTCCATTCTCCATACTTTCTGATTTTCTCAAACTCAACTATTGAGAGATTCTGCCCTCAGTGTAATCAAAGGTGTCAGGACAGAAAGATAGAGATATAAAGCACAGAAGAGAAGTATTGCCAGATTATACCTGAAAGGATCTGGTTGCTAACAGCAATATTTGGAATTTAATGTGAGCATGAAAAGTGTAAGGCAGGGAATAAGAAGGTCTGATAATATTCATTCCTAAAATTATTCAGGACCTTCAAGATAATGGTTTACCTTAATCTTCAAAAACCAATGCTGAAGGGTTAGTTGAGCAATCTATAGTCCCTGTTGCTGCAACAGGAATTGGGGGTGTGATTTATCAACAGCTCTCTCTCCCACCTATTCTAGATTCCCTCTACCTTTGACCAGCCATACATCAACTCTAGGTTGTTTCCTTTAGTAGTGACTCAGATCTTCATCCTTATAGGTTCTGAGTCTTTAGTTGTTTTGCCTTTGCTTGGCTGTGGTTGTTGGATTTGTCCCTTTAGAGTTATTACTGGTCATGGAATTAATAAGAAATACTTCTGTGAGTTCCCTGGGTTTTACACATGTTCCCTTCTGCCCTCATAATATGGTAGCAATGTTAGGTTCATTAGTAAGTCCTTTCTCTGCCTACCAACTCACTCACATAGCAAGGCTGAACTGATCAGTTGGTAGCAGTCTTTTCAAGTTCAGTAGAATCTTGGCTGTGTTCCCTGTAGAAGCATCTTTTCCACTTACTTGAGATACAGGACTTTGAATCCTACAGAACCTAAGATTACTGGACAAAAATATACATTCTGCAATTCCACTGTTTGATTTTCAGATCCATATTTCTCACAATTCTGGAGACTGGAAGTCTAGGATTATGGTGCCAGCTTGGTCGGGTTCTGATGGGAGCCTTTCCCTGAGTTGCAGGCTCTGACTTCTTTTTGTAGTCTCACATGAAAAGGGGTATGCTCTTTACCTCCTTATAAGGGCATGAATCCCATTCCGTCACGTGGGCTCTGTGTCCATGATCTCATCCACACCTAATTACCTCCCCAAACCCCTTACCTTCCATATACTTTCACAATGAAGATTAGGCTTTTTATATTTATAAAGAGGAAAAGAAAGCAAGAAAAAAGAATTTCAATTCATCTCTCACACCATATACAAAAGTTAAATCAAAATGGATCATATACTCAAGTATAAATTCAAGATTCATAAACATTCTAGAAGAAAGTATAGGAGATAACAATGTGATTTGTAAGTGATTTGGGGTTAGGAAATAATTTCTTAGCTGTTACACCAGGAAGACAATTTACAAAAAATAAAAATTGATTTATTGATTTATCAAAGTTAAATCATCTTCTCCTCCAAAGACATTGTTAAGAAAATGAAAAGACAAGCCATAGACTGGGGGAGAAAATATTTGCAAATTATTTGTCTCATAAAGGACTTGTATCTATAAATACGTAAAGAACAATTAAAATTCAATAAGAACATAAAAAGCACAATTATAAAATAGCCAAAGGTTTGATCATGCTCATCACCAAAGAATTTATACAGATGGTAAATCTGCACATAAAAATGCTCAACATCATTAGTAATTATGGAAGTATAATTAAAATCTCAATAAACTACTACCACACACCTATTAGCATGCCTAAAATTAAAACGACTCACCATATCAAGTCTTGGCAGGTATATGGAACAACTGAAACTCTTATGCACTCCTGGTCTAAAACAGTTTGGCAGGGTCTTAAAAAGTTAATTCTATGTCTATCATACAATACAGTCATTTAATGCCAACGTATTTATCCAAGGTAAATAAAAACATATCTCCTTAAAAAACTTGTATATAAATATTTATAGCAGCTTTAATAGCCCAAATTGGAAAAATCTAAATTATTATCAGTAGAGGAAAGGATAAACAAATTGTCGTATAACCATTCAGTGAAATGCTACTCAGCAATAGAAAGAAGCATTCTAATGATATCTTCAACAACACAGATACACCTCAAAAAGAGGATGCTCAGAGAAAAAAGAAAGACATGAATACCCTGGCATGCTGCGATTCATAGGGTCACAAAGAGTCGGACACGACTGAGTGACTGAACTGAACTGAACCGATGCAAAATTCTAGAAAATTCTAATATTTGTAGTTGTAATTAATTTGCACTGGCAAAAAGCAGGTCCGATATATCCTGGAAAATGGGTGGCAAAGAAATGCAAGAGAGGGAATTGAAGGGCCAACAGGAAACTTTTGGGGGTGATGAATATGTTCATTATTTTGATTGTAGGCATGGCATTAGAGAAGTATCCATGTGTCAAAATTTATTAAATCATGAACTTTCAACAAGTTCAGTTTATGTTAATTATAGCTCTATAAAGCTAATAAAAAGAGAAGTATTTGACATAGGTATGACATGCTGCTGCTGTGTTGCACATGTGCTAAACTGTTTGCTCAAAAAAAAACTGGAGAAATAAAGATGATCCAAAAATATGAGGCCTGTTGCAAGAGATGTCTGATGTAACAATATCAGAGAATGTAACATGAACAGAGAAGCCCAAACAGTAGTGTAGGTAGAAAAACTGTTAAGTGATTATAGCTTCCAATTACATTATATTTATTTCCACCAAACTCTTAGCACTGTAAAAACATATATTACACACACAGATATTAATACTCTTTCCTTAAAATAGACCCAAAGGTAGATAATATTGTATTTGTTATCTTCATTATAAAGATGAGGAAATTGAGAATCAGAAGAGTGTTAGTTGGGGTATTAATCAGACTAGTACAGAGGAACTGAACCAATAAAATATATGTTTAATTAATATTTAATGTTTACATAATATATAAATATAAAAGAGATTTATTATAAGAGTTTTGTCCACATGATCACAAATGGTGACAGTTTTCAAGGTCTTCAATGTGAGTTGGTGAGCTGGAACCCAGAAAGGCCTATGGTGTGATTCCAGTCTCAAGGGCAGATGTCTTGAAACCCAGGAAGATCTGATGTTACAGTTAGAGTGAATGCAGGAAAAAGCTGATGTCCCAGTTCAAAGGCAGTCAGACAGAAGGAATTATCTCTTATAAGCAGGAAGGTCAGATTTTTTGTTCTATTCAGGCCTTCAACTGATTGGATGAGGCCCACCCATATTCAGTTCAATTCAGTCGCTCAGCCATGTCTGACTCTTTGCGACCCCATGAACTGCAGCACGCAGGCCCCCCATCCATCACCAACTCCTGGAGTTCATGCACACTCACGTCCATTGAGTCGGTGATGCCATCCAGCCATCTCATCCTCTGTCATCCCCTTTTCCTCCTGCCCCCAATCCCTCCCAGCATCTGAGTCTTTTCCATTGAGTCAACTCTTCGCATGAGGTGGCCAAAAGTACTGGAGTTTCAGCTTTAGCATCATTCCTTCCAAAGAAGACCCAGGACTGATCTCCTTTAGAATGGACTGGTTTGGATCTCCTTGCAGTCCAAGGGACCCTCAAGAGTCTTCTCCAACACAACAGTTCAAAAGCATCAATTCTTTGGTGCTCAGCTTTCTTCACAGTCCAACTCTCACATCCATACATGACTACTGGAAAAACCATAGCCTTGACTAGATGGACCTTTGTTGGCAAAGTAATGTCTCTGCTTTTGAATATGCCATCTAGGTTGGTCATAACTTTCCTTCCAAGAAGTAAGCATCTTTTAATTTCATGGCTGCAATCACCAACTGCAGTGATTTTGGAGCCCAAAAAATTAAAGTCTGACACTCTTTCCACTGTTTCCCCATCTATTTCCCATGAAGTGATGGGACAGATGCCATGATCTTCGTTTTCTGAATGTTGAACTTTAAGCCAACTTTTTCCCTCTCCACTTTCACTTTCATCAAGAGGCTTTTTAGTTCCTCTTCACTTTCTGCCATAAGGGTGGTGTCATCTGCATATCCGAGGTTATAGATATTTCTCCCGGCAATCTTGATTCCTGCTTGTGCTTTTTCCAGCCCAGTGTTTCTCATGATGTATTCTGCATATAAGTTAAATATGTAGGGTGACAATATACAGCACTGATGTACTCTTTTTCTTATTTGGAACCAGTCTGTTGTTCCTTGTCCGCTTCTAACTGTTGCTTCCTGACCTGATATAAGTTTCTCTAGAGGCAAGTCAGGTGGTCTAGTATTCCCATCTCCTTCAGAATTTTCCACAGTTTCTTGTGATCCACACAGTCAAAGGCTTTGACATAGTCAATAAAGCAGAAATAGATGTTTTTCTGGAACTCTCTTGCTTTTTCCATGATCCAGCAGATGTTGGCAATTTGATCTCTGGTTCCTCTGCCTTTTCTAAAACCAGCTTGAACATCTGGAAGTTCATGGTTCATGTATTGCTGAAGCCTGGCTTGGAGATTTTGAGTTTTGAGAGTTTTGCCAAGAGAATAGACTGGTCATAGCAAACACCCTCTTCCAACCACACAAGAGAAGACTCTACACATGGACATCACCAGATGGTCAACACCAAAATCAGACTGATTATATTCTTTGCAGTCAAAGATGGAGAAGCTCTATACAGTTAGCAAAAACAAGACAGGGAGCTGACTGTGGCTCAGATCATGAACTCCTTATTACCAAATTCAGACTTAAATTGAAGAAAGTCGGGAAAACCACTCAACCATTCAGGTATGACCTAAATCAAATCCCTTATGATTATACAGTGGAAGTGAGAAATAGATTTAAGGGACTAGATCTGATAGATAGAGTGCCTGATGAACTATGGATGGAGGTTCCTGACATTGTGCAGAAGACAGGGATCAAGACCATCCCCATGAAAAAGAAATGCAAAAGAGCAAAATGGCTGTCTGGGGAGGCCTTACAAATAGCTGTGAAAAGAAGAGAAGTGAAAAGCAAAGGAGAAAAGGAACAATATAAGCATCTGAATGCAGAGTTCCAAAGAATAGCAAGAAGAGATAACAAAGCCTTCCTTAGCAATCAATGCAGAGAAACAGGAAAACAACAGAATGGGAAAGACTAGAGATCTCTTCAACAAAATTAGAGATACCAAGGGAACATTTCATGTAAAGATGGGCTTGATAAAGGACAAAAATTGTATGGACCTAAGAGAAGCAGAAGATATTAAGAACAGGTGGCAAGAATACACAGAAGAACTGTACAAAAAAGATCTTCACTACCCAGATAATCACGATGATTTGATCACTCAACTAGAGCCAGACATCCTGGAATGTGAAGTCAAGTGGGCCTTAGAAAGCATCACTACCAACAAAGCTAGTGGAGGTGATGGCATTCCAGTTGAGCTATTTCAAATCCTGAAAAATGATGCTGTGAAAGTGCTGCACTCAATATGCCAGCAAATTTGGAAAACTCAGCAGTGGCCACAGGACTGGAAAAGGTCAGTTTTCATTCCAATCCCAAAGAAAGGCAATGCCAAAGAATGCTCAAACTACTGCACAATTGCACTCATCTCACATGCTAGTAAAGTAATGCTCAAAATTCTCCAAGCCAGGCTTCAGCAATAGGTAAACCACCCATATTAGGGGAGGGCAATTTGCTTCACTCAGTCTATCCAATCAAGTGTTAATCTCATTCAGAAATCCTCTTGGACAAACTCAGAATAATATTTGATCAAATAGCTGAGCAACTTGTGGCTTAGACAAGCTGTCACATAAAATTAGCCAACATAGCTAGTAAAAACTGAAGCATTTATTAAGAAGTAAATAATACTTTTGAGAACAATCTGTGAAGGTTATTTAGTTATAGCCAGATATAGACAGCAGCACATAGAGATGAGTAGGATAAACCTAGCACTGAGAATTCGTATTTGAAAAGAATAAATGTTAGTACATGTGTATATGTTGATATGATCTAGAAGAAAGGTAAAAAATTTTATTTCAGAGGAAATGATTAAACAGAAAGAAAAGTCTTAGGAAGGGAAGCCACTGAATAGAAACCCTGTATTAGAACTGTATCCAAAGCCCATTTAATCTCAGGACACATCCTACCTTTCTGATCTCATCTTTTACTACTCCAATTTCACACATTAAAAAATTTCTATTCTAAACACACTGTAATTTGCATTCCTCCGGGACTTTGCTCTGCCTTTAACCTCATATGATAACATCCATCATACAGCTCCCATACGGTGAACTCCATCTCATTCCTCAAAGTGAAATGAAGTTGCTCAGTCATGTCCGACCCTTTGTGACCCCGTGAACTGCAGCCCACCAGGCTCCTCTGTCCATGGGATTCTCCAGGCAAGAATACTGGAGTGGGTTGCCATTTCCTTCTCTAGGGGATCTTCCCGACCCAGGAATTGAAATCAGGTCTCCCCCATTGCAGGCAGATGCAAACAGACACTTTAACCTCTGAGCCACCAGGAAGCCCAAAACCCAGTTCATTCCTCAAAACCCAGTTCAAATATCTGTGCAGCTTACTCCAATGTCCTAACATCAAGTCTGTTACTCCTGTTCTTGTTCCTCCTAAAGTACTTCCTATGACCCCTAATAACTGTAATCATAGTATATGGTGATGTTTATTTCTGTTTTTTTCCTTTGTTAGATTGTCACCTCCTTGAAGATTCCTTTTTAAATCTCATTACCAAGCACCTAGTCTACCATAGTGTTTGTTCTCAAATTTTATTTCAGTGGGTGCAAATATGAATAAAATATAACTGTCTCAGCTGAATCTCAGGGCAAATTTATACGCATGAAGAACTTTCAACATTTGATAGTAACTCAGTGAGGAACTGCTGAAAGTGAAAGTGAAGTCACTCAGTCGTGTCCAACTTTTGCAAACACATGGGCTGTAGCCTACCATGCTCCTCTGTCCATATACCACTTCAAACTTAACTTCTGCAAGCACACAGGCATATAGAGTGCAAAATGCCCAAGGCCAACAAGATATCATCCCTAGGGTTAACACGAGCCCCCCAAACCTCTCTGATCCCTTCAGGCAGTGTACAGTCATTTTCTTTGTCCCTTTGTATCAACTGACTCCTAAAGATGGTATGAGCATCCCTAGGCTATTAGCAATTCTGTGGAGGGAGGGGGTATAGTTTTCCACTGAGCTAAGTAGAAAGATGAAATTGAACAACAGAAGCTAAAGGACCTCAGTTCAGTTCAGTCGTTCAGTCGTGTCTGACTCTTTGCGACCTCATGAATTGCAGCACGCCAGGCCTCCCTGTCCATCACCAACTCCCAGAGTTCACTTGCTCAGCCTAAGGATAGAGCCCCAATTTGAGTTCTACATTCTCTGGCCCTACTTGTACCACATTGGGGACATAACCCTCCTCACTTCAGCTGAATTGCTACATTTAAGCATTTCTATTAACAAAGAAATAAATATAAACAATGTTTTTTTCCCCAGTAATAGGTCTTTTCCATGGGTGTCAATTCTCTTCTGGAATTTCTCTTCAACAAGAGAACTAGTGATAGATGCTCTTCATATATATATAAATTCTAAAGCAAGCTGATCCTGGTGTACCATGCCCATTGTGAGTCTAGCACTTCTTATTTGAGATTTATAGCCAATTTTGAATTTGCTGTTGTTGCTGTTTGTTTCCCATCCCATTTCTCTGGGCTAGCAACCCTGTAAATAGTTTACATGTGGGTTCAATTTTTTGGCCTATTTCCTTGTCAAATTCTCAGGCTTTGAGCTTTCTAAAATGGCAGAAGTAATCAGAATTAGACTTGGGCAATGGGAAATGGTGCTTAGCAAGGTGTTCTGGGAACTTTCTCTCCCCTCCTTTTATTCTTCTCCTTTATCATCAAAATTTCTGCAGTTAAAAAATCCTTGGTATCTACCCACATCCCCCATTATAGGAGGTCTATTTAGCAACTCTTCCTTTGTGTAATGGCCCAATCAGATCCTGAGTTTATTTCACTTTTGTTTTGGTAAAAACTGACTTTGTATACGCTTATATTTAATGGTTTCCTCTTGGGACTCAAGTAATTCATATTTTATGTGAAGTAACTTAATTTTATGATGTGTCTGGTATGAATAGATTTTTTTTTTCTTCTCTACTCCTCTAAGATGATGACAATTTGATTTTCCATTTATGGTAACATTAATGTAATCTCCTGGAATTTAAGCACATCATTTGTGTCTAGTTTCTAACAGCAATCTCATTTGCCAAGCATCAGATTGAGTGCAGGTTTTCCTACAGACCCAGCACCACAAACATCAAGGAGAGCTTTAGCTGAGCAACCAATTGCAGATAAAAGGGAACACAAAATCCTCAGGATGGCCTCTCATCTTTGTCACGCTCCCAGCTGATAAAATGCCACCCTCCAACTTCAGAAAGTTATAAAACTGCCTCTACATATATATATATATATATATATATATATATACACACACACACACACACACATATATACACATGTATGTATAAAATCCATACATGTATGTATGTATAAAATCTAACATATGCCACTATTTATATATACATGTATATATAAATAGTGGCATATGTTAGATTTTCATTTTAGATTCTATAAATCCCATTTTAGTAAAGGACCTCTTACCATATTAGTTTGAAAGGCATAATGTTTCTTACATATACATATAAAAAATACCTAAAAGCTTCCACTGCTTGTCATTAATGATACCCATAAATTCCTTCCCACTGCCAATATTGCTGTCAATCAGGGAAATTAGTGCAAAGAAAAGTGCTGTGCTCAAATAAAGCAGACTTGGCCTGGAAGAGTTCACCCCAGTTCCATTGTTCTTAAGTGCCATGCTGCTTGAACATAATAGCAGCGAAGCTGAATCTCTGACATCGTGCATTTTAACTAGAATATTTTGACATTCTGTTTTACTTTTTATACTTGTGTCTAAGGGAGAAAAAAGGTGATTCTTTCTATTTTGCACAAAAAAAAAATATCACTTTTTAGAAGTCATTATACAAAGAGTTAGTCAAATTTTACAGAATCATATACACCTACAAAAATGTGCCCCAGAAATACATGACCTATGTTAGCTCATAGTTTTTATTTCAACTCTTCTTTCCAGCCAAGATCAATCCATCTTCTCCCACTGACTCTATAAAATGCCTCTACCAAATTTCTTTGGGTATTCCTGAGAAAATCAGGCTGGGCACAGGGAATTTTTGAAATCTGATTTAAAATATTTATGGTTTCTTTAATGCAAATATTGGAATATCATCAGAACACTAATGATACTCTGCACTACATCTTCTTTTCATCTATTCTGACAGTGTAGCTTTAGAGCTTACTCAGTGCCTGGCTGAGCTAAGGGCTCACATGAAAGCTGACTGGCTGAGTTTCAAGCTAAATAAAACAGAGGTGAAGATCTTAGGGGGTAAAGGGTTGAGAAGGGGCTAGGGACATTATTTAGAGGATGTTTAAACCTGAGGGTTTTCTGACTACAACTGTGCTCCAAAAGCCTTAGAACTCAGTGAGGATCATGCCCTACGCTTGACCCTGAAAACTTTACTGGTCACCTACACATTGTGAATCAAGATGAGGCCACAGCAGTCCTTCATGAGCATGCCTTGCCCACAATTACATTATCTGTTAATGGTCATTTTTTGAATGATGCCACCACCAGATTATAAATTCCCTGAAAGTAAGGTCCCACCACTTCATGACCAATAGATGGAGGAAAAGCAGAAGCAGGGACAGCTTTTATTTTCTTGGGCTCCAAAATCACTGAGGATGGTGACTGCAGCCATGAAATTAAGAGACACTTGCTCCTTGGAAGGAAAGCTATGACAAACCTAGACAGCGTATTAAAAAGCAGAGATGTCACTTTGTCAACAAAAGTCTGTATAGTCAAAGCTATGGTTTTTCCAGTAGTCATGTATGGATGTGAGAGTTGGACCATAAAGAAGGCTGAATGCTGAAGAATTGACGCTTTCAAATTGTAATGCTGAAGAAGACTCTTGAGAGTCCCTTGGACAGCAAGAACATCAAACCAGTCAATCCTAAAGGAAATCAACCCTGAATATTCATTGGCATGACTGTTGCTAAAGCTGGAGCACCAATACTTTGGCCAACTGATGTGAAGAGCTGATTCATTAGAAAAGAACCTGATGCTGGGAAAGACTGAAAGCAAAAGGAGAAGAGAGTGGCAGAGGATGAAATGGTTAGACAGCATCACTGACTTGATGGACATGAATTCGAGCAAACTTTGGGAGATAGAGGAGGACAGAGGAGCCTGATGTGCTGCAGTCCATGGGGTCACAAAGAGTTGAGCATGATTTAGTGACTGAAAAACAACCACCAGATCCTGGAAGGCAGGATCTTCAATGTTCATTTTTTCATCTTTGAAGCTGAGTATAATATCTGTGATATAATAAGATGATGAAGGGAGAAAGGAAGAAATGAGGGAGGAAAGGAAGGAGGGGAGGGAGGAAGGGATGTCTTGGCTTAGTCAGTAAGTGATTCATGTTAATGTTAACCTACAATACTGCACTGAAAAAAATCTTTTGATTCTGATGACAAGAGAAGCTTAATAAAGTGTGTGGCAATTTATTCAGGCTTAAACAATGACAGGAATAATGAAAATGAAAGTCACTCAGTCATGTCTGACTCTTTGTGACCCCATGGACTATATAGTTCATAGAATTCTTCAGACCAGAATCCTGGAGTGGGTAGCCTTTCCCTTCTCCATGAGATCTTCCCAACCCAGAAATCAAAGCCAGGTCTCCTGCACTGCAGGTGGGTTCTCTACCAGGTGAGCCACAAGGGAAGCCAAGGAAGGAAGGCAGGAATAGCAAAGACCAAACAGAGCCTTTGTGCTAATCTCCTTCAAACACCAAGATAGACACAGGTTCAAACATGGATGCATAGCTTGGAGAAGCAAATGAAGTCTGGATTTCAGGCCTCACTACAAGCCTTTGTGCAGAGGACAACTTGAAGCCCCATAGATTTATCAAAGAACACCACCTCAAAGATCCATTTTGCTGATCTTTATATCTTAGCAGAAAACTGTTCTTTTCAGATAGGAAACTGATTTAATGTTAATAGATCCTCAATGGCTGGTTAAGCTGCTGTGCTATTGCTATCCTAGGCTTAAGGTCTTAAATTCCTAATGTGTTCAATTATAGATATATATTTGTGCTCTAGAGCAGGTTTTCTAAGAAAGCAGTTGAGAAAGTTCAGTAAGGATTCTCCTCTGATTTATCAAATGAGACTTTTTGACAAACCGCCTGGCTGATGGACAGTCAAAATTAAATGCTGGGACACTTCAATAATAAACCAACAACATTAGCTGAGAATTGACCATAAAATTAGTCATGGTCTAGATGAAATAAAGGAAGTTTGTGAATACTTAAAGGAACAAGCGGACAGTCACGGTGAAGTGTCTTTTTTCATGAATAGCATTCCCAGTGTGCCCTTGTTTCTTGATGTACTATGTTGTACAATACTGCACTGAAAAACAAAAGTGAAGTTGCTCAGTCGCGTCCAACTCTTTGTGACCCCATGAACTGTAGCCTACCAGGCTCCTCCATCCATGGGATTTTTCAGAATACTAGAGTGGGTTGCCATTTCCTTCTCCTGGAGATCTTCCCGACCCAGGGATTGAACCCCGGTCTCCTGCATTGTAGGCAGACGCTTTTCGTTCTGAGCCACCAGGGAAGTCACAAGGAAAAGAGATAATCTGCACTATTTCTAATCATGTCAGCTACTTATACAGCAGACGTACTCTGTTGCGGATGATATGAGCGAGTTAGCCTAAGTTAAGAGAACTTTAAAGTACGTAATCCACTGTACAAGAGAAAAAATCTTAGAGATGTAGCCCCTGCCACATGGAAGAGTTATTTACATAGCTCAAGGTAGTTCAAGAGTTATTTACATAGTACAGATGCAGGGGAGCTGGGAACAGGTATCCAGCTACAGATAGAATTCTCAGGTCAAAGAGTCTACGTAACTCTGCAAAATAAATCTAAGTACTGATTTACATAATCCATAGAAAAAGATAACTTTTGTATTGAAATATGTGCCTAGATATTTTTGCAGTAGAGTCAACTTTATTTTTTGTTTAGAAAAGCGAAATAAATATAAAGTAATTTTAGGAATTTTTTTTTTTTTAAAGAAAGAAATGTACAAAGGAAATCAAAGTACCCATGGCTCCACAATCTAGAGGTAACTGGGATAGCCTCCACCAATATCATTCTAGGATATTTTCCATCCATCAATATATATTGTTATAATGAAAGTGGTTCAAAGTCTACATACTATTCACAATCGGCTCTTTAAAATGGATGATATACCTTGCATAACGTTCCAGGTGAATAAATGTTTATCTAGACATCATTGATTGCTGTAGCTATTCTTGCACCATAGTGTATTCTTTTTTACATATGTAATATGTGTATATATACACACATCACCATGTATTTTGAAATCAGTGCACAACTTATTGCTGAACATTCAAATAGTATCCAATTGTTCACCACTATAAAGATCACTTTAAAACACACTTTGTAGCTCAATCTCTGAGCACAGAATTTGAATTTTCTTAGTATAAATATGGAAATGCCAGATCAAATATACTGCCTATTGTAGCAGAGAATTTGTTCTATACACCAAATTCCACAGCCTCTTCTTCCTCCTGGATGCAGCCAGACTATCTGTTCCTCCCACCACTGCACTTAAGTGTGACCAGGAGTCTGAGGTTCAACCAATGATCATCAGTGCTGTAATGACCCATAGAGCCCTCTTACATGTACTTCTTCAAACTCTTTTCCCTTTTCAGTTGTTTGGAATGACAACTGAAGTTGTCATTAAAGTTGTCAGAACTTCTGTTAGTTTGGATGTCCCAGTGACCATGTAGAGAAAGGCTCTGCTCACAGGCTTACTGATTCAACATCACCTCATGTACAAGTAGAAAACCTCCACCATGCTGGAGTTGTTATGTGTTTGGAGAGTTATTTGATACTGTCACCAATACCTACATTTTAAAACTTGTATAACATTTATTATCATCCTGCTGCTGCTAAGTCGCTTCAGTCGTGTCCGACTCTGTGCAACCCCATAGACGGCAGCCCACGAGGCTCCCCCATCCCTGGGATTCTCCAGGCAAGAACACTGGAGTGGGTTGCCATTTCCTTCTCCAATGCATGAAAGTGAAAAGTGAAAGTGAAGTCGCTCAGTCATGTCCGACTCTCAGCGACCCCATGGACTGCGGCCCACCAGGCTCCTCCATCCATGGGATTTTCCAGGCAAGAGTGCTGGAGTGGGGTGCCATTGCCTTCTCCGTATTATCATAAAGATGTCCAAAATAAATAATTTCTTAATTTGTTTTACACAACCTGACAATAAAAATTGTATCTTTTGAAAAGTCTCTATCAAGTGAAAATACGTCCTTTGTTCTAATCTGCATCTTTTAATCATTAACAACATTGAATGAGTTTTCCTATACCCATAAGTAATTTCAATTAAAATAAAATCACGACTCTTCTAATCACTAACTATCCTAAAAGTAGTGGTAGTAGTAATATTGACTTTCAACAAAGTGGAAATTAGGAAATACTGCAAATAGGTCTTCAAACTTTAAAGGAAAATATAAAAATGATTTACTAATTTATTTAAAATTATCTTATTTTAAGGAGTTAAGGTGATGAAGTTATTAGTCTAAATGACTGCAAGTTTAACATAAAACTGTAAGTTTTGGGAAAATAAATTTCACATATTATTGAAATATTAATGGTCACTCAGCATTTTATTCAAGGCAGAACAGAAAATCGGAAGTCAGCTACAGCTTTAGCAATTGAAATAATGGAAGTTTAAAGCACTATTTGCTAATTGTTCTTTGTTATCTCATGTCAATATTTAAAAGTGGTCTGCTTGAGCACACACAAATCTCTCAAGTCAAAAGAAAAAGCAAAATAAAATTAATTTGCAAAATAATAGAATTTTAACTAATCCCTCCCTGAAGTATTTCCTATAACCTCATGTCTTCCTATTTTTTAGGGCAGCCAAACACTTTAGCCTCAAGGCAAATACAAACTGGCTTTGAAACAGACTTTCAAAAGCCTCGCCCTGAGGTTGCTAAAGATTTAGCACAGTTAGATGAAGCCAGAGTAAAACTTTCCTCCTATTCCCTGAGACCAGATCCTCTCCTGGTACAAAAGAAAGTCAACAAGGAAGCAAGGACCTGCAGGTTTCTGGGGTCTAGGGGAATCTCATAAACCTTCACTTGGGCAGGTGTGAGTGACAGCGTCTTGGTAAATCCAGGAAACAGAAAGCAAAAGCAGCCCATAGCCCTTTCCTAGGAGTAGAAAGAATCCTAGGTTGGAGATGACTTCATAGAATATATAGACCAGAGATTACAACTGGCCCATTTATAGGTAGAATAATGACTCCCCAAAGGTGTCCATAATCCTGATCCTTGGAATCTGTAAATATGTTAATTTATAAAGCAAAAGAGAATTTCCGGGTGTGATTAAAGTTAAGGGCTTTGAAATGGGGAGATTATCCTGGCTTACCCACATGAGTACACTCTAATCACACAAGTTCTTAAAAGTGGATAGACTGTCACAGCTGTGGTCAGAGAGAGCTGTGACAACAGATAAAAGGCAAGAGAAATGTGGCACTGCTGGCTTTGAAGATGGAGGAAGGGGCCCATGAGCCAAGGAATGTGGGTGACTCCTAGAAGCTGGAAAAAGCAAGGAAGAACATTTTTCCAAGGGCCTTAAAAAAGGAACAAAGCCAGAGAGACCCACGTTAGACTTCTGACCTACTGAACAGTAAGGTAATAAATTTGTATTATTTGAAGCCACTGAGTTTGTGATGATTTGCTAAAAAACCAATAGAAAACTAGTATAGCTATCCACAGGCTACATATGGCCTATTGTTGGGAAATTTCACATAAAACCTTATTTCCACTTTCTTGAAACCCCAGAATATCTGCGAACATTGGTCTATATTTGCATACAGAAGCAAGCCACTGCAGGTGAACAGTGGCCCCTCTTCCAACAAGGGAAGATGTTCTTCAGGTGATGCCAGTACCTATTACACACTTACATCAGGTAGATTATCTATTGACCCATCTAAATACTATAGGTATATGCATATTGACTCAAAATTGCCTGTTATAAATGACCAGACCTTTAGCACTTTGTAAGAGCAATAGGATAATTTCAACATGGCCAAGGAATATCTTGAAGACCGTAAAGTTTATAGGCTGTCCTGCTGAGTTTTTTATGCCTGAAGAGTGAGGGTCTACAGTTGGGAGTAATAGCTAAAGGAGCCTTGCAGTCAAAGAACAATAAAGGACAATTCAGCAGAGACCTGTGAAAGTGAGAGCAACTAAAGAGGGCATGAATGGAGACATTTCACTGTAAACCGAGCACCATTGTGGGGTGCTCCCAGGTACAAAAGTCTTTCTGGGTCCATCATTTCATGTTTGTAGGAAAAAGGCCTCAGCTTCCTACACCTTCCTTGAGTTCCAAAGGGACAATTCAAACAGTTACTAATTAGGGAAGTAAGGGAATGCAGAGATAGAGGAGGAACAGTCAAGAAACTACAGAGATAGGGAAGAGTCAATGGTATTTCCCAGGCAAGAATACTGGAATGGGTTGCCATTTCCTTCTCCAGGGGATCTTCCTGACCCAGGGATTGAACACCAGTCACCCGCATTGCAGGTGGATTCTTTACCATGGGAGCCAACAGGAAAGCCCGGTAAATAGAGAAAAATCCTTTAAAAAAACAATTAGTAAAGTGTATAAAATGCAATCAGGTAGCAGAAGGAGCTGAATTAAAGATTAATGAAAATAGCTTTAAGTTCATCCATTATGTCAAAAAAAAATACAAGAATAAAAGTGATGAAATTATACTATAAACCATTACACAGAACTAAAAATTCCCATCTTGAGACAGCTTTTTCCTATCTTTCATATCCATTTACAAAAGAGAACATAAAAAGTACAAAGCTATAGCCCACTCTTCCTTCCCTCTTTGAGACAAGAAACAGGGCAGAGAATAGAAGTCAAGCTTCAATTACATTAAATTTAAATTCTTCCTATGAAAGGATGGACTACAGTGTTATTTTAGTATTAGAAAATATGTTTGGTTATTAATTCAAAGGAATTTGTATTTCTGGAATGCTTAAATTTGTGACAGATTTTCTCAGTAAACTTTATTGAGATAATTTAACATCCAATATAATGCATATGAACATTTTATATGTACACGTGGGTAAAGAATCAGCCTGCATTGCAGGAGACACAGGAGATGCAAGTTCAATCCCTGGATCAGGAAGAATCCCCTGGAGAAGGAAATGCCAACCCACTCCAGTTTTCTTGCCTAAAAAACCCCATGGACAGAGGAGCCTGGTGGACTACAGTCCAAAGGATCACAGAGTCAGATATGACTCAACAACAAACATACAATGAAGATAGAGAACATTTCAACTGGCCCCCAATGAATGTATAGAACAATTCATAAAGTTCCTTTGTGCCCATTTGAAGTCAGCCTCAGACTCTCACCCTAGGTAATTGGTCTGATTTCTTTCAAAAATTAGTTTTGTGTCTTCCAGAGTGTCACATAAATAAAATCATACATTTTGTAGTGGTTTTTGTCTGGCTTTCAATCAGTATATAGCAATGCTTTAAAAATTAACTTATGTTATTGCATGAATCTGTTCCTTTTCATTGCTGAATAGTATTTCATTTTGTATGAATAGAAGCTAGTTATATGTTCATCTATTGATGGATTTAGCTTGAGACTATTATGAATAAGCCTACCATAAACTTTTGGGTGTAGGATTTTATGAATATGTTTTCTTTTCTCTTGCCATGTCTTACAGTAAGCGTACAATTCATTTTATAAAAAGTCACCAGAACATTTTTTAAAGTCATTGTACTGTTTTTCCAAATTACTCTTTTAACAGCAAACTGTGAGTGTTTCATTTGTTCTACATGCTTCCCAACATTTGGTATTTGTCACCCTTTAACTTTTAGCCAACTAGTTAGTATAAAGCAGTGTCTTATTGTGGTTTAAATTTACTTTTTCTCTAATGTTGAATGATGTTGCTTATTATATATTTGAATATTTTTCTTTCTGACTTTTCTGTATAAATTTTGGCCTATTTTTTTATTTGATGATTTTCTTCCTTTTATTGAATTGTAAGGATTCCTTATATATTCCAGCTGGAAGTCCTTTATCAGATATGTGTCGCACATATTTTCTTCCAGTGTACATATTTTTTTCTGTTTTTCAATGGAGTCTGTTGAAGAGTACAAATTTTTATTTTGATAATATCCAATTTATCCTGTTTTTTCATTTTCTTCTGTGGCGAGTACAAAAGAAACCTTTTCCAATTTCCAGTTGCAAAGATATTCTTCCATGTTTCTTTCTATAAATTGTATAGTATTAACTTTTGTGTTTAATTATAATCCACTTCTAATTAACTTTGGCATAAGACCTGAGATGAAGATGAAAGTTCACTTTTCCATTGGATGATCTATTGTTCCAATAATGGCAATCCACTCCAGTATTCTTGCCTGGAAAATCCCATGGACAGAGGAGCATGGCAGGCTACAGTCCGTGGGATCACAGGAGTTGGACACGACTTAGCGACTAAACCACCAATCACCATTTTTTAAAGTCTATGCTTGAAGTGAACACCATTGTCAAGGTTCAGTTCAGTTCAGTTCAGTCTCTCAGTCCTGTCCGACTCTTTGCTACCCCATGAATTGCAGCATGCCAGGCCTCCCTGTCCATCACCATCTCCTAGAGTTTACTCAAACTCACGTCCATCCACTCCATGTTGCCATCCAGCCATCTCATCCTCTGTCGTCCCCTTCTCCTCCTGCCCCCAATCCCTCCCAGCATCACAGTCTTTTCCAATGAGTCAGCTCTTCATATGAGGTGGCCAGAGTACTGGAGTTTCAGCTTTAGCATCATTCCTTCCAAAGAAATCCCAGGGCTGATCTCCTTCAGAATGGACTAGTTGGATCTCCTTGCAGTCCAAGGGACTCTCAAGAGTCTTCTCCAACACCACAGTTCAAAAGCATCAGTTCTTTGGCGCTCAGCTTTCTTCACAGTCCAACTCTCACATCCATACATGACCACTGGAAAAACCATAGCCTTGTCTAGACGAACCTTTGTAGGGAATGTGAAGTCTCCGCTTTTCAATATGCTATCTAGGTTGGTCATAACTTTTCTTCCAAGAAGTAAGCGTCTTTTAATTTCATGGCTGCAGTCACCATCTGCAGTGACTTTGCAGTCCAAATAAATACAGTCTGACACTGTTTCTACTGTTTCCCCATCTATTTCCCATGAAGTGATGGGACCAGATGCCATGATCTTAGTTTTCTGAATGTTGAGCTTTAAGCCAACTTTTTTGCTCTCCTCTTTCACTTTCATCAAGAGGCTTTTTAGTTCCTCTTCACTTTCTGCCATAGGGTGGTGTCATCTGCATATCTGAGGTGATTGATATTTCTCCTAGCAATCTTGATTCCTGCTTGTGCTTCTTCCAGCCCAGCGTTTCTCATGATGTACTCTGCATAGAAGTTAAATAAGGAAGGTGACAATGTACAGCCTTGACATACTCTATTTCCTATTTGGAACCAGTCTGTTGTTCCATGTGCAGTTCTAACTGTTGCTTCCTGACCTGCATATAGACTACTCAAGAGGCAGGTCAGGTGGTCTGGTATTCCCATCTCTTTCAGAATTTTCCACAGTTTCTTGTGATCTACAAAGTCAAAGGCTTTGGCATAGTCAATAAAGCAGAAATAGATGTTTTTCTGGAACTCTCTTGCTTTTTCCATGATTCAGCAGATGTTGGGAATTTGATCTCTGGTTCCTCTGCCTTTTCTAAAACCAGCTTGAACATCTGGAAGTTTATGGTTCACGTATTGCTGAAGCCTGGCTTGGAGAATTTTGAGCATTACTTTACTAGTGTGTGAGATGAGTGCAATTGTACAGTAGTTTGAGCATTCTTTGGCATTGCCTTTCTTTGGAATTGGAATGAAAACTGACCTTTCCCAGTCCTGTGGCCGCTGCTGAGTTTTCCAAATTTGCTGGCATATTGAGTGCAGCACTTTCACAGCATCATCTTTCAGGATTTCAAATAACTCAACTGGAATACCATCACCTCCACTAACTTTGTTCATACTGATCCTTTCTAAGGCCTACTTGACTTTACATTCCAGGATGTCTGGCTCTAGGTGAGTGATCACACCATCATGATTATTTTGGTCGTGAAGATCTTTTTTGTACAGTTCTTCTGTGTATTCTTGCCATCTCTTCTTAATATCTTCTACTTCTGTTAGGTCCATACCATTCTGTCCTTTATCAAGCCCATCTTTACATGAAATGTTCCCTTGGCATCTCTAATTTTTGTTGAAGAGATCTCTAGTCTTTCCCATTCTGTTGTTTTCCTCTGTTTCTCTGCATTGATTGCTGAGAAGGCTTTCTTATCTCTTCTTGCTATTCTTTGGAACTCTGCATTCAGATGCTTATATCTTTCCTTTTCTCCTTTGCTTTTCGCTTCTCTTCTTTTCGCAGCTATTTGTAAGGCCTCCCCAGACAGCCATTTTGCTCTTTTGCATTTCTTTTCCATGGGGATTGTCTTGATCCCTGTCTTCTGTATAATGTTATGAACCTCCGTCCATAGTTCATCAGGCACTCTATCTATCAGATCTAGGCCCTTAAATCTATTTCTCACTTCCACTGTATAATCATAAGGGATTTGATTTAGGTCATACCTGAATGGTCTAGTTGTTTCCTGTACTTTTTTCAATTTAAGTCTGAATTTAGAAATAAGGAGCTCATGGTCTGAGCCACAGTCAGCTCCCTGTCTTGTTTTTGCTGACTGAATAGAGCTTCTCCATCATTGGCTGCAAATAATATAATCAGTCTGATTTCGGTGTTGACCATCTGGTGATGTCCATGTGCAGAGTCTTCTCTTGTGTTGTTGGAAAAGGGTGTTTGCTATGACCAGTGCGTTCTCTCGGCAAAACTCTATTAGCCTTTGCCCTGCTTCATTCCATATTCCAAGGCCAAATTTGCCTGTTACTCCAGGTGTTTCTTGACTTCCTACTTTTCCATTCCAGTCCCCTATAATGAAAAGGACATCTTTTTTGGGTGTTAGTTCTAAAAGGTCTTGTAGGTCTTCATAGAACCATTCAACTTCAGCTTCTTCAGCATTACTGGTGGGGCATAGGCTTGGATTATTGTGATATTGAATGGTTTGCCTTGGAAACGAACAGAGATCATTCTGTTGTTTTTGAGACTGCATCCAAGTACTGCATTTCAGACTCTTTTGTTGACCATGATGGCTACTCCATTTCTTCTGAGGGAATCCTGCCCGCAGTAGTGTATATAATGGTCATCTGAGTTAAATTCACCCATTCCAGTCCATTTTAGTTCGCTGATTCCTAGAATGTTGACATTCACTCTTGCCATCTCCTGTTTGACCACTTCCAATTTGCCTTGATTCATGGACCTAACATCCAGGTTCCTATGCAATATTGATCTTTACAGCATCAGACCTTGCTTCTATCACCAGTCATATCCACAACTGGGTATTGTTTTTGCTTTGGCTCCATCCCTTCATTCTTTCTGGAGTTATTTCTCCACTGATCTCCAGTAGTATATTGGGCACCTACTGACCTGGGGAGTTCCTCTTTCATTCTATTTTATTTCTATCATTTTGCCTTTTCATACCTTTCGTGGGGTTCTCAAGGCAAGAATACTGAAGTGGCTTGCCATTCCCTTCTCCAGTGGACTGCATTCTGTCAGACCTCTCCACCATGACCTGCCCGTCCTGGGTGGCCCCACAGGGCATGGCTTAGTTCACTGAGTTAGACAAGGCTGTGGTCCTAGTGTGATTAGATTGACTTGTTTTCTGTGATTATGGTTTCAGTGTCTCTGCTCTCTGATGCCCTCCTGCAACACCTGCTGTCTTACTTCGGTTTTTCTTACCTTGGACGTGGGGTATCTCTTCACGGCTGCTCCAGCAAAGCGCAGCCGCTGCTCCTTATCTTGGACAAGGGGTATCTCCTCACCATCACTCCTCCCAACCTTGAATGTGGAGTAGCTCCTCTAGGCCCTCCTGCACCCGTGCAGCCACCACTCCTTGGTCGTGGGGTAGCTCCTCCCGGCCGCCTCCCCTGGCCTCGGGCGTGGGGTAGCTCCTCGTGGCTGCTCCTGCGCTGTCGCAGCCTGGCACTCTTGGCTGCCACCCCTGACCTCAGACATGGGGTTGCTCCTCTCAGCCGCACTTATGTGCCGTCCCAGCTGCCCGCGCTTGTTCCGACTGTATAAAATGGTTTCAAGATTTTTTTCTTTCCTTTTGTTTTGTGAATAGCTTTGTCTTTAGGCAAATATTTAATATTACACTGCCTTAATTATTGTAGTTTTAAAGTAAATTTTGAATTCAAGAAATATGAGTCACTCAACTTTGTGCTTTGTTGTCAAAATTATTTCAACTATTCTAGGCCTTTTGCATTTCAACATAACTTTAGACTTCGTTTTCTAATTCCTGCTGAAAGGCCTACTACAGTTTTGATAGATGACGTTTTGGATTTATTGATCTATTTGGGGAGAATGAACGTAAAAGATGAGAGTTCAGTCCCTGGGTTGGGAAGATCCCTTGGAGAAGGAAGTGGCAACCCACTCAAGTATTCTTGCCTGGAGAATCCCATGGACAGAGGAGCCTGGTGGACTACAGTTTATGGGGGTGCAAAGTCAGACATGACTGAAATAACTTCACATGGATATCTTAATGGTATTGAGTTTTCTACTCAGTGAACATGATGTTTCTTTCTATTTATTTATATACTCTTTCATTTTCCTCAGCGATGTTTCATAGCTTTTAGTGTAGAAATCTAAAATTTATTCCTAAATGTTAACTGGTTTTTATAGTAGCTTATTTTTTAATTTTGTAATTTTCATTTCATTGTTACTAATATATAAAAATGTGTATATACTGTCTATGGCTTTAAATTGCTATGACAGATGTTGCCTCATTACAATCTATAACATACAGCAAAGAGGAAGGATTTAGATTTCAAATGTGACCTGTGATAAAGTAATAAACACTAAATAACATCATTCAATATTGCAGTGATCTGTCTGTTCATCTTCACTTCTTATTAGACTGAAAACTCCCTGCAGGCCATGACTGTGTCACTCACAACAACTGAACTGTTGTCTAACATGTAGTAATGCTAAATAAATATTTGATGAAGGAATGAATGAAATGAGTGCCAAAACTGAAAGGTACCATCTCAAATTCTGAATAAAAGTATTTGCACTCTTTCAATTTAATGCCAGAAGAGCTTGAGCATAGGAACACATGCTGGGGAACAGGCCATTTTTCTATGAGATGCTTTATTTATCCCTACATCTTTCAGACAGGCAGTGGGAGTGTGCTCCAGGAAGGAGAGTGGGATGCTGGGTGTCAAGTCTCAAGGGTTTAATTCCCAACTCTGAATCTCACTAGCTTCAAGGCCTTGGGCAAGTCACTTAACCTCTGTTCCAAACAGAAATAATACCACCTCCTCCCAGGAGCACACCAAGGCAAGTTTGATTGATGGGTAAGCTCTTAGAGTCTTTGATGAAATGTGCTGAATGGCTGCCAAGTATTACTACTGCTAATAATAATAATGTTTTTCTAACATAGTCCCACAGAGCAATATAAATCGGTAACAAGGGACAGATTGCTTCAACAAAGCAAATTGTGACCAATTCCTTTTGAAAGAAGGATGATAGGCTTAATTCCACAATGGTATCATTTTCTGTTCTCTGTTCTCTCTTTACTTACAAGGAGAACGAGTTGTCATGTGTCTATGTGAGGTGTTTAGACTTCTTTAGAAAGGAGAAATGAAGAGAAAAATTAGAAGCAAGCACAGATACAGTCATATTATGAAAATATCATGTTTCTTGGGTAGGTTGATCATCTATATTAAAAAAAAAGGGGTGATTAGTAAGACAGAAATGTTGTCATTTGTTATTTCATCAGTTACATGGTTTTACTGTATCCTGAAAGAAAATTAAAGGAGACTCTAATCCATCAATTTAGTTTCAGAACATCTATTTCTTGAAACAGAAATATTATTCTACACTACTTAGGTGCTTTTTTCTTTTCCTGTACAGTGCCTAACATGATTTTAAAAGAAGACTTATTAGATTTTTTTTCCTGGTTATAAAATAATGCATACTTACTCTAGAAAATCTGGACAAAGATTTAAAATATAAATGAATAAAAATTGGGATATTGTGATAGTGTATAATTTGAAATGTGTCCTCTGTTTAAACTGCCGGGTTCAATCCCATGTCTGTCATAGTTAGTTTGATCAAGCCTCTTAATTCCTGTGGGCTTCAGTTTCTTCATCGTCTAAATGGGACAGTGATGCCTATTTTTCTGGTTGTTGCGATAATTAAATTAAATAGTGCATGTGAAGCACTTAAAAGAGTGCCTAGCACACAGAACATTGTTTGATAAATTAATATTGTTGTTATTTAATTACTCATAATCTTTAAACTAAAAGATAATTTTTTCAGAAGTTCATTCCGTGAACGTAAACTATTATACTAAGTATATAGTTTCTTTTGCAAGATTGAAATTTCTCCCCAAATTCGTATGTTGAAATCTAGTTTCCAGTAATATAATATTTAGAGATGGGCCTTTGGGAATGATTAGTCATGAGGGTGGAGATCTTATGAAGGAAACGTGTGCCCTTATAAAAAAGACCCTGGAGAGCTCTCTCATCTTTCTGACATGTGAGGGCACAGAGGGAAGACAGTCTGTCTGTGAACAAACAGTTCCTCATCAGACACTGAATATACTGCTGTCTTGATCCTGAATTTGCCAGCCTCCAGAACTGTGAGAAATAAATGTCTGTTGTTTTAGTCAGACAGGCTATGGTATTTTGTTATAGCAGCCCAAACAGGCCGAGGTAAGATCATATTGTACTAACCGTTTTTAATCCACTTCTCATCAGTGAGTATATTACAAGGATTTCCTTATATCATCACATATTTTTCTGCATGTATGGCACAATCATTTAGGCAACACGTTTTTACACTGATGGGCTTGATTCGTCATATCCTGAAGAACCAACCTCTTATTGTCAGACATTTATTGATACATTGTTCCCAATTTTTGTTTATATTAAGAATACTGCAGTGATCAACATTTTATGCATCTCAGCTATGGGATGGACCTCTAGAAGTAGAATTTCTGAGGAACAAAGAAAGTCAGGGTATACTTTTAAAGCTTTTGATGTTAAGTGATCTCCAGAAGTTTTGAGATAGTAGTATAAATCATAGCAATTTAATTTGTCCTATTAACTCTTCACAAACATATATTGCTTCTCCCTACATGATATAGCCTAAGATAATCTTTTACTGAAAATCAAGAGGCAAAGAAATAAATGAAGAGAAAAGAATATAGATTAAAAGAGTGTGGATAACTTCTGCACTTTTCTAAGATCAATTTCTACTGAGACAATCTATAATTGGGCATTTCAGATTTATAAACCTTGGTAAAAACTGACAAATACTCTACACCTCAACTCTATTTGGAAGAGCTTGTTTTCAAACTTCTCTTTATTCCCTCTTTTTTCTAATAAAACATGATATCAACACCATTTTGAAAAGATATTCTGGCATAATTTATATTACATTCATGCAATTTACTTACTTAAAATACGTTAGGTGAAAGCAAAGTTTTCCGTTGACATTTTTCCCAAAGATTTACATCTTTTTTTAAAGTTAAAAACATATCATGTTTATTTACACTGATATACCTAAAAGATAGCTTCTGATATTTACTGGGAACCTGATGTCAGTTTGTATGTACTATTCACTAACTCATACTTGCCCAGCAGTTGGCTGCTTCACAGTTTTACCTTGCTTTATGTTCTCTGGACAGCTCTCCAAAAAGCACAATGTAGCTAGGGGAATATTCATGGAATTTAGACAGTAATCCAAAAGGAGTTCAGTTTGGCAGAAGGAGAAAAGAATAAGAGGCTCAGTTATTGAAACAAGACCTATTCCTTGAAAATCTAAGATGGTGTAGCCACTATGGAAAACAGTATGGAGGTTCCTCAAAAAACTAAAACTAGAGTTGCCATAGGATCCTCAATCCCATTCCTTGGCATATATCTGTACAAAAATATAATTCAAAAAGATATATGAACCCCTATGTTCATAGCAGCACTATTCACAGCACTATTCATAGCCAAGACATGGAAACAAACTAAACATGCCTCTACAGATAAAGAAGATATGGTACAAATATACAGTAGAATAGTATAAGCCATAAAAAAGAATGAAATAGTTGCATTTGCAGTAACATGTATGGACCTAGAGATTATCGTATTATGTGAAGTGAGTCAGAAGGAGAATGACAAATACCATATGATATCACTTATGTATGGAATCTAAAATATGACATAAATGAATTAATCTATGAAACAGAAACAGACTCACAGATATAAAGAACAGACTTGTGGTTTTCAAAGGGACAAATGGGTGAAGCAGGGATGGACAGAGAGTTTGGGATTAGCAGATGCAAACTATTCTATATAGAATGAAAAAAAATAGGTCCTATTTTATTGCATAGGGAATTGTATTTAATATCCTGTGATTAGCCACAATGGAAAATAATATATATAAATACATATATATATATATATATATATATAACCTACAACATCTCCTAGATCTAACAGCAAAAAAATGATGTCCTTTTCATCATAGGGAATTGGAATGCAAAAGTAGGAAGTCAAGAGATACCTGGAATAACAGGTACATTTGGTCTTGGCATATAAAATGAAGCAGGGCAAAGGCTAACAGAGTTTTGTCAAGAGAACACACTGATCATCGGTTCAGTTCAGTTGCTCAGTCATGTCCGACTCTTTGCAACCCTGTGAATCGCAGCACGCCAGGCCTCCCTGTCCATCACCAACTCCCGGAGTTCATTCAGACTCACGTCCATCGAGTCTGTGATGCCATCCAGCCATCTCATCCTCGGTCGTCCCCTTCTCCTCCTGCCCCCAATCCCTCCCAGCATCTGAGTCTTTTCCATTGAGTCAACTCTTCGCATGAGGTGGCCAAAGTACTGGAGCTTCAGCTTTAGCATCATTCCTTCCAAAGAAATCCCAGGGCTGATCTCCTTCAGAATGGACTGGTTGGATCTCCTTGCAGTCCAAGGGGACTCTCAAGAGTCTTCTCCAACACCACAGTTCAAAAGCATCAGTTCTTCAGTGCTCAGCCTTCTTCATAGTCCAACTCTCACATCCATACATGACCACAGGAAAAACCATAGCCTTGACTAGATGGACCTAGTCAGCAAAGTAATGTCTCTGCTTTTGAATATACTATCTAGGTTGGTCATAACTTTTCTTCCAAGGAGTAAGCGTCTTTTAATTTCATGGCTGCAGTCACCATCTGCAGTGATTTTGGAGCCCCCAAAAATAAAGTCTGACAATGTTTCCACTGTTTCCCCATCTATTTCCCATGAAGTGATGGGACCAGATGCCATGATCTTAGTTTTCTGAATGTTGAGCTTTAAGCCAACTTTTTCACTCTCCTCTTTCACTTTCATCAAGAGGCTTTTTAGCTCCTCTTCACTTTCTCCCATAAGGGTGGTGTCATCTTAGTATCTGAGGTGACTGATATTTCTCTTGGCAATCTTGATTCCTGCTTATGTTTCTTCCAGTCCAGCGTTTCTCATGATGTACTCTGCATATAAGTTAAATAAGCTGGGTGACAATATACAGCCTTGACATGCTCCTTTTCCTATTTGGAACCAGTCTGTTGTTCCATGTCCAGTTCTAACTGTTGCTTCCTGACCTGCAGACAGATTTCTCAAGAGGCAGGTTAGGTGGTCTGGTATTCCTATCTCTTTCAGAATTTTCCACAGTTTCTTGTGATCCACACAGTCAAAGGCTTTGGCATAGTCAATAAAGGAGAAATAGATGTTTTTCTGGAACTCTTGCTTTTTCCATGATCCAGCGGATGTTGGCAATTTGATCTCTGGTTCCTCTGCCTTTTCTAAAACCAGCTTGAACATCAGGGAGTTCACGGTTTACGTATTGCTGAAGTCTGGCTTGGAGAATTTTGAGCATTACTTTACTAACATGTGAGATGAGTGCAATTGTGTGGTAGTTTGAGCATTCTTTTGCATTGCCTTTCTTTGGGATTGGAATGAAAACTGACCTTTTCCAGTCCTGTGGCCACTGCTGAGTTTTCCAAATTTATGACACGAGACAACTCTACACGTGGACACCACCAGAGAGTCAATATCAAAATCAGGTTATTATCTTTGCAAATGAAGATGGAGCTCTATACAGTCAGTAAAAACAAGAACCAGAGCTGACTGTGACTGAGAGCATGAGCTCCTTATTGCAAAATTCAAGCTTAAATTGAAGAAAGTAGGGGAAACCATCAGGCCATTCAAATATGACTGAAGTCAAATCCCTCATGATTATCCAGTGTAGGTGATGAACAGATTCAAGGGATTAGATCTGGTAGACAGAGTGCCTGAAGAACTGTGGACAGAGGTTTGTAGCACTGTATAAGAGGCAGTGACCAGAGCCATTCCCAAGAAAAAGAAATGCAAGAAGGCAAAATGGTTGTCTGAGGAGGCTTTACAAATAACTAAGGAAAGAAGAGAAGTGAAAGGAAAGGGAGAAAGGGAAAGATTTACCCAACTGAATGCAGAGTTCCAGAGAAGAGCCATGACAAATAAGAAGACCTTCTTAAGTGAACAGTTCAAAGAAATAGAGGAAAACAATAGAATGGGTAAGAGTAAAGATCTCTTCAAGAAAATTGGAGATATCAAAGGAAAACTTCATGAAAGAATGGGCATGATAAAGGATAGAATCGGTAAGGACCTAAAAACAGTATAAGAGATTAAGAGTTGGCAAGAATAGATAGAAGAACTATACAAAAAAGGTCTTAATGACCTCGATAATCATGATGGTGTGGTCACTAAACTAGAGCCAGACATCCTGGAGTGTGAAGTCAAGTGGGCCTTAGGAAGCATTGCTACAAACAAAGTTAGTGGATATGATGGAATTCCAGTTGAGCTATTTCAAATTCTAAAAGATGCTGCTGCTAAAGTGCTGCACTCAATATGTCAAATTTGGAAAAGTCAGCAGTGGCCATGAAACTGGTTAAGGTCAGTTTTCACTCTAACCCCGAAGAAGGGCAATGCCAAAGAATATTCAATATAGGTTCAGTTCAGTTCAGTTGTTCAGTCGTGTCCAACTCTTTGAGACCCCATAGACTGCAGCACGCCAGGCTTCCATATCCATCACCAACTCCCGGAGCCTGCTCAAACTCATGTCCATCAAGTCAGTGATACCATCCAACCATCTCGTCCTCTGTCGTCCCCTTCTTCTCCCACCTTCAATTTTTCCCAGCATCAGGGTCTTTTCCAATGAGTTGGTTCTTGGCATCAGGTGGCCAGGGTCTTGGAGCTTCAGCTTCAGCATCAGTCCTTCCAATGAATATTCAGGACTAATTTCGTCTAGGAGGGATTGGTTGGATCTCCTTGCAGTCCAAGGGACTCTCAAGAGTCTTCTCCAACACCACAGTTCAAAAGCATCAATTCTTCAGTGCTCAGCCTTCTTTATATTCCAACTCTCACATCCATACATGACTACTGGAAAAACTATAGCTTTGACTAGATGGACCTTTGAGTTGCAGCAGGAAACTTGGGGTTCCTCTCGAGATACGACGGGGACCTCAGTGACCCGCTCGTGTGGCCTCAGAAAAGTCCAGTCTCCATGCGAGTTTTGAGAGGCCTCTCGGGATTCCTCTCCAGTCGCTGCAGGGTCTGAGGTCCTCATCTGGAGTTGAAGCTGGAACCTCAGGGTTCCTCTCCAGTGCTGACATGGATCTCAGGGTTCCTCTGGAGTTTGGGTTATAGATACCATGGAGAGTCCCTTAATAACAGCAGAAAACCCAGAAGGTTTCAGATATTTTCATTTTGAATGTATGTGTCTCTGTGAGCAGGCACCAGTCTCTCTTGACAAGATTACTTTGTGACTTGTCTTATAATGACCTCCCCAGGAAAAAGTAATCTGATCTGGCCATATAAAGGTGATTAAGAGAATTTGGATTTATACTATTTACCTGATATTTTGGCAACCCACTCCAGTATTCTTGCCTGGAGAATGCCATGGACAGAGGAGCTTGGTAGGCGACAGTCCATGGGGTCGCAAAGAGTTGGACATGACTGAGCGACTTCACTTCACTCATTCACTTAAAGGAAATCTTCAGGCTAAAGTTATTTTTATTTATTAAAGAATAATTTTATAGCACAAGTATAATTGCACAAAATTATGTGTTTTGACCTGAGTTTATAAATAGCAGAGTTCAATGTCAGATAATGGTATTGTTGGGAGTCACTCCTATTGGTAGGGATGTTCATGTACCTTTTCTAATACTTTCCCATGAAGAAGATGAAAGAGGTGTCATGGGAGGAACTTTACCTTCCCATTAATCACAACTAGCACCTAACTGTCTCCAAGGAGCCCAAGTAATTCAAGTGACAGCCTGAATAAAGAGAACTTTCTCCATAGAAAAAGAACACCAGTCATATGTGGTCCACTTGTCATATGTAGGTGGGAAATATTTGAGCGTCAGCATGTGTACAACTCTAATACAGATTTTGTAGTGGCTGCAGCTGAGAAATAAGTACTTTTAGACAAAAAGCAGCACCTAAGACTAATTTGTTTTATCGAACAATAACACAACAGAGGGAGAATTTAAAGGGAAAATTAAAAAAATAACAAGAGCAATTGTGTTAGACAGTTGGGATTGTTGATGTGTCTTAATTATTTCCAAAAAGCAGAGATTCCCACTTGTGTTCTAACAATTTTTAAAAAGCTCATCCCATCGGCCTAATCAGGTTCAATCTCTGATCAAGACAGCGAAAACTTCAAAGCTGATGAGACATTGAAGTTGCTTTTTAAAAATTTTGCAGAAACCCTATTTATCTACCTTTAGAAGTGAAAGTGTTAGTTCCTCAGTCTTGTCTTTTTGTGACCCTATGGATTGTAGCCCGCTAGGCTCTTCTGTCCATGGAATTCTCTAGGCAAGAATACTGGAGTGTGTAGCCATTCTCTTCCCCAGGGGATTTTTCCAACCCAGGAATTGAACATAGGTGACCTACACTGCAGGCAGATTTTCACCTTTAGAGATAGATATTTCCCACTTTTTATTAGAAAAAAGCCACCATATAAAACCTTAAACTTATCCTAAGCAATATCATACTTCTATACAATTTCTTCCCTGGTGAATTCCCTGGAGACTCCCCTGGTGATTCAATCAGGAAAGAATCCACCTGCAATGCAGGAGACCCAGATTTGATCCCTGGGTCAGGAAGATCCCCTGGAGAAGGAAACTGCAAGCCACTCCGGTATTCTTGCCTGGGGATTTCATGGACAGAGGAGCCTGGTGGGCTACAGACCATGGGGGTCACAAGAGTTAGACACGACCTAGCAACTAAGCCACCACCATATAGTGTTTTACAGTTTTCAAAGCACTTTCAAAAACATTGAAAATATGTTATTGTGAATTGAATTCTTACTAAAATATTCTGACAAAGTTATTTTGAAAAATCTCATGAATTTGTTTTCTACCTTGAATTTAAAACTCTAGTTTATAAAGGAAAATAAGTCTTAGAGATGCACAAGAAAAAATAAAATAAATGTCACCTCTAAATGGCCAATGTAATTTTATGTACATCCTAGAAACATTGCAAAGTTGAGTAAACAGTTAACCTGCCTTTCGCTACATTATTTACATTCAATTACTGGGGCAGAATGTTAGAAATGTCTGAGATTTGGTGAACAATTTTCTATCCATTCACCCCCCTAGTTTTTAATATTTAAGGTAATTCATTAAAAACCGAGTCTGAAGTGTTAGCCTAGCCTCATGTCCCCATGAGAGAATGTCTTATGTAGACTCTTGCCTACCTAAGAGTCTGCCCCATTCTTTCACTGACTTAGGCCTCCTCATGGGATTTTCTGACCAGCTACTTGGAAGAAGAGCAGGAAATGATTCCAGGTTCTCTTTTTTGAAGCTGCCTGCCTATGGAAATGGAGAAGGAAATGGCAACCCACTCCATTATTCTTGCCTGGAAAATCCCAGGGATAGAAGAGCCTGGTGGGCTGCAGTCCATAGGGTCGCAGAGTCAGACACAGCTGAGAAACCAAGGACACATGCAGACCTATGGCAATTCTATGTTCTGGTCTGTACCCTCTGTGTGCCAAGCTTCTTGGCCGGGAAGCTTGTGCACAGGTGTCCTGTGGAGACCCAGCTCACTGGGGCCATGTTCAGTTCAGTTCAGTTCAGTTCAGTTCAGTTCTCAGTCATGTCCAACTCTTTGCAACCACATGGACTGCAGCAAACCAGGCTTCCCTGTCCATAACCAAGAGCTTGCTCAAACTCATGTCCATCAAGTCAGTGATGCCCTCCAACCATCTCATCCTCTGTCATCCCCATCTCCTCCTGCCTTCAATCCTTCCCAGCATCAGGGTCTTTTCCAATGAGTTGGTTCTTCACATCAGGTGGCCGAAGTATTGGAGTTTCATCTTCAGCATCAGTCCTTCCAATGCATTTTAAGCACTGATTTCCTTTCATGTGGCGAGCTATAAATATGTCATGAAGAACTAGGAAAATGTACACAGAGGCCATGTTCTCCAGCTTAGCTTGTATCAGTAAGAAAGTTAATGTGTTGATCTTCATCTGCTTCCTATGGCTGCTGCTGCTGCTAAGTCGCTTCAGTCGTGTCCGACTCCGTGTGACCCCATAGATGGCAGCCCACCAGGCTCCTCTGTCCCTGGGATTCTCCAGGCAAGAATACTGGAGTGGGTTGTCATTTCCTTCTCCAATGCATGAAAGTGAAAAGTGAAAGTGAAGTCACTCAGTCGTGCCCGACTCTTAGCGACCCCATGAACTGCAGCCTACCAGGCTCCTCCGTCCATGGGATTTTCCAGGCAAGTGTACTGGAGTGGGTTGCCATTGCCTTCTCTGGCTTCCTATGGCTACAGACTGTTATTATGTCTGTTTAAGAGACAAAAGGAATGATACACAGTCTATTAACCTTGAAAGATGAAAACAAGAACTGATGTTTAGGACTTTCCTGGTGGTTCAGCTGTTAAGAATCCACCTGCCAATGCAGAGGACATAGGTTTGATCCCTGGTCTGGGACTATCTCACATGCCACGGAGCAACAATGTCCGGGCACCACAACTGCTGAGCCTTGCACTCTAGGGCCCATGAGCTACAGCTATTGAGCCTGGGCATAGTAATAAAGACTCAGCACTGCCTAAAATAATAATAGCAAAAATAAAGAACATATGTTTACCAAAATAACCCATGGTCATCTTTGCTTCTGATGGTGCAGCCAGGAGACTTGCTTACTCAATACTCTGTAGATTCAGGTCTTATACAATTGTATCCTGGTGTCTTGAGGCAGTGTATCTGTTGCTGTTTTTCCAGTGGGTCAGCTGGTTATTAGCTGGGACAGACAGACCCCACTGATTTGGTCATAAAGGCTTTCATGTACATGAGGCTGCTGCTGCCCAAGAATTACACAGGGCCATCATGTTGTAGTTGAGGCCCAGAAAAGGATTAGAAGATTGTGGGAAAAGAGATTCTTGTACTATATATCATTGTGCAAGCTCTTTAGGCACAGGTTGTATGGAATGATTTTAACTTAATTTTATTTTATTTTTTCCCAAAACGGCCTTCAAGCTAGGGCTATAGATATCAGGCTTCCCAGGTGGTGCTAGTGGTAAAGAATCCACCTGCCATTGCAGAAGACATAAGAAACATGGGTTCAATCCCTGGATTAGGAAGATCGCCTGGAGGAGGGCATAGCAACCCACTCCAGTATTCTTGCCTGGAGAATCCCATGGACAGAGGAACCTGGTGGGCTACAGCTCATAAGGTCGCAATGAGTCAGACAAGACTGAAGTGACTTAGCACATACATAGATTTCAGAGCAGTTAAGTTCGGTTTGGGTAACAGAGCTTTACAGCAGGCATAGATAGGAATTGGAGTCAATGTTTTTCCCCATCTGCATTTAGTTGTCAAGGGGGTAAAGTGTGGAAGGCTTACTCCCTGCATTCACATAGTTTGTCTCAGAAAAACTCTCCCCAACCCATTGTCTTCAGGTAACTATGTTCGGACTCGCAGGGGTAGTGATTGCATCAGTGAATAGCCCCCCAGTAGAGGAGCCTTTTTTAAATGAGAGATCGACCATCTTTGCTTGAGGTAGAGAAGCTACCTAATGAAGTTTATTCAAACATAAAAGCTAAGGCAAATAGAAAAGTCCAAGCTGGGAATACTCTTATCTTTAAGGACAAAGTTTGTTTGGGTGACAAGGAAGAGTTGAATTGGATTTTAAAAGCTATCAGAACATGATCTTCTGGAAAATGAAAGAGAAATAAAGAATGTTTGGTTAAGAGGAAGAGAGAGATTTTCTTAGGAGCAAGGTTAAGCTTTTACAGAAGAGGGTAGAACAATATGAGCAGAAAAACAAGACCTTGGAGGTCAGTCTGGGCAAATAAGTAATGGGGGAGGTATGCACCCAGGTTTAGTTGTCCTTACAGACAGGATTAGAGAAGAGTGTACTAGCTGTTACTTGCTCAGAAACGGTGATTGGGGTTCAAGGAAAACGACCAGAGGAAGGGCAATAAGATCTCCAGAAGCTCACTAGAATGATTCTCACAGAAGGAGCCTGGATCCAGGAAACCAGGGAGGGGCATACCCTTAAAACTGCAAATATTTTCTCTCTGAAGACTTGAATCAACTGCCAACTAGCAGTTTTATAAAAGATCTGTAACAGAAGAAAGAATTGAAGTGAAGTTGCTCAGTCGTGTCCAACTCTTCGCGACCCCATGGTCTGTAGCCTACCAGGCTCCTCCATCCATGGGATTTTCCAGGCAAGAGTACTGGAGTGGGTTGCCATTTCCTTCTCCAGGAGATCTTCCCAATGCAGGGACTGAATCCGGGTCTCCTGCATTATAGGCAGACATGTTACTGTCTGAGCCGCCAGGGAAGAATCATGATTAAGGCATTAGTAGGTGCATCAGTGACCTCAGGTGATATTCTCTCTCTTGAGGTAAAATGACTGGGAAATATATGAATAAGTGAAAGTAGTGGGAAGATAACACATAATACCTCCTGCTATGTATCATGTACTAATCTCAGAAATTTACCTATGAGTTAATTTAATATTTACAATAATCTCACAAGAAAGGAAATACTAAACATTCCATTTCACATATAAGGAAACTGAGACATAGTAACTTAAAGGATTTGCCCAAGAATATATAGCTAGTAAATAAAGTAGCTAGAATTCAGACTCAAGTAGTTTAGCTCCAGACTCTGGACTCTTGATCATACTAATTTACTGTGTCTTATATTGAAGTTCAGTGATGGGTTCAAGGGTCATCTGATGAAAAAATCCTTTCCAGGTGGTATTATTCAAAGTGAGGATGGAGTGAAGGAAACAGACACATTGACTTGAAGAAGGTATACTTTTGTAAGACTTTTGTTCATTGTAATGAACATTTGTTCATTTAATTCATGCTTCTTAAACGACAGGCATGCAGGTGTTTAAGGAATAAGGCTAAACCTAGAGGAGTAAAAACAAATGTCTGAAAAGAAAAGTGGAAGATTCAGCAGAGTGAGCTTTTTAGGTGTCAGAGAAAGAGATGGACAACATAACTTAATTGTTAAAACGTAACCAAGTCCCCATAAAATGAGGAAGAGGATAAAAACAATGCAAGAGACGTGTTCCAGTGTACCCCAAAAAGTTGTTATGAAAGAAGAAAATATTTTTGTTGACATTAAAGTTTCTGAGTTATTCAAGATCTGATGAGATGAAGAACTGAGGAAAATTCAGGCTCTAGGGAAAAAAGAAAATGTTTGGCCTGACTGGGCCTCGAGGGGCACAGATTCTCCTTCAGCTTTGTTCAGTAATCTGCTAGAGGTGAGGCAAAACTAATGAAATCCAGCAGGCAAAATTCATAGGCCTTAGTTCCATTATCAGCAGCAATAAGGAACACTAGCTCATGAAACTAGAATGGATACGGCAGTGAAAATACTTTCTATGACATTGTAATGAGGGACATAAGTCATGATGCTTTTCTCCAAATCCATAGAATGTACAGAACCAAGAATGAATCCTAAGGGCAACGATGGACTTTGGGTGATTCTGATGAGTCAACGTAAGATCATCTTTGGTAAAAAGTGTGGTTTTGTAGTGAGTGATGTTTTTAATGGTTTGTTGTTGCTGTTCAGGTACTCAGGCATGTCTGACTCTTTGTGAATCCATGGACTGCAGCACGCCAGGCTTTCCTGTCCTTCACTATCTTCCAGAGCTTGCTCAAATTCATGTCCACTGAATCAGTGATGCCATCCAATCATTGCATGCTCTGTCATCCCCTTCTCCTCCTGCCTTCAGTCTTTCACAGAATCAGAGTCTTTGCTAATGAGTCGGCTCTTCACATTAGGTGGCCAAAGTATTGGAGCTTCAGTTTCAGCATTCATCCTTCCAATTAATATTTAGGACTGGTTTCCATTAGGATTGACTGGTTTGATCTTCTTGCAGTCCAAGGGACTCTCAAGAGTCTTCTCCAACACCACAATACAAAAGCATCAATTCTTCAGCATTCAGCCTTTTTCATAGTCCAACTCTCACATCCATTTGCAAAAACCATAGCTTTGACTAGATGGACATTTGCTGGCAAAGCACTGTCTCTGCTTTTTAATACACTGTCTAGGTATGTTGTAGCTTTCCATCCATTGAGCAAGCATGTTCTAATTTTGTGACTACAGTCACCATCTGAGGTGATTTTGAAGCCCCAAGAAAATAAAGTCTGTCATGGTTTCCATTGTTTCCCCATCTATTTGCCACAAAGTGATGGGACCGGATGCCATGATCTTGGTTTTTTTAAATGTTGAGTTTTAAACCAGCTTTTTCACTCTCCTCTTTCACTTTCATCAAGAGGCTCTTTAATTCCTTTTCGCTTTCTGCCATAAGGGTGGTACCATCTGCATATCTGAGATTATTGGTATTTCTCCCAGAAATCTTGATTCCAGCTTGTGTTTATCCACCTCAGCATTTCACATGATGTACTCTGCATATAAGTTAAATAAGCAGGGTGACAATATACAACTTTGACATACTCCTTTCCCAATTTGGAACCATTCTGTCATTCTATGTCTGGTTCTAACTATTGTTTATGTACCTGCATACAGATTTCTCAGGAGGCAGGTAAAATGGTCTGGTATTCCATCTTTTGAAGAATTTTCCACACAGTTTGTTGTGATGCCCACAGTTAAAGGCTTTAGTGTAGTCAATGAAGCAGAAGTAGATGTTTTTCTAGAATTCTCTTCTTTTTCTATGATACAATAGTGAAAGTGAAGTCGCTCAGACATGTCCATCTCTTTACGACCCCATGGACTGTAGCCCACCAGGCTCCTCGGTCCATGGGACTTTCCAGGCATGAATACTGGAGTGAGTTGCCATTTCCTTCTCCAAGCGATCTTCCTGACCCAGGGATTGAACCTAGGTCTCCCACATTGTAGGCAGACGCTTTACCATCTGAGCCACCAGGAAAGCCCTGGATGTTGGTCATTTGATCTCTGGTTCCTCTGCCTTTTCTAAATCCAATTTGAACACCTGGAAATTCTCAGTTCACATAGTATTGAAGCCTGGCTCAGAGAATTTTGAGCTCCACTTTGCTAGCATGTGCAATGAGTGCAATTGTGTGGTAGTTTAAACATTATTTGGCATTGCCCTTCTTTGGGACTGGAATGAAAGCATCTTTTTCAGCTCTGTGGCAACTGCTGAGTTTTTCGTATTTGCTGACATATTTGAGTGCAACACTTTAACAGCATCATCTTTTAGGATTTGAAAGAGCTCAGCTGGAATTCCATCACCTCTACTAACTTTGTTAATGGGTAAACTATGAATGTGCAAGGACAGGACATGTATGGGAAATCTCTGTACTTTCCTCTCAACTTTGTTGTATACCTCAAACTGCTCTAAAACTATATTTTTTTTTAACCTGGTAGAAGGTGAGGGTGAGATGTTTGCGAGAATAGCATTGAAACATGTATATTACCATATGTAAAATAGCTGACAAGTGCAAGTTCGATGTATGAAGCAGGGCACTCATAGCTAGTGCTCTGGGACAACCCAGAGGGATGGGGAAGGAGGATGGGGAAGGAGGTGGGAGGGGGGTTCAGGACAGGGGGACACATGTACACCCACAGCTGATTCATGTTGATGTATGGTCAAAACCATGACAATACTGTAAATAATTAGCCTCCAATTAAAATAAATAAATTAATTAAAAAAAATAGAATGGAGACTCAATGGTTAGATAGAAGCCATGGTGTACTCAGCACTGGAGTTCCAAATGAAAAGAGATCAGAAGATAATGCACAATGAGATTTTTAAATACAACCAGAAAGGAAATGGGATTCAAAGAAGACTTGAGAAATTTCTAAAGTTTGCAAACATAAGGGAGTGATATGGCAAATGTTGCTTTCGGAGAAAGAAGAGTGTATAGGTGCATTTGTTACTGAGTCCAAGTTCGCACTGCTTGCTTCATGAAAAGTGAAAGTGTAGTGTTAGTTGCTCAGTCATGTCCAACTCTTTGCAACTCCATGGACAGTAGACTGTGAGGCTCCTCTGTCCATGGAATTCTCCAGGCAAGAATGATGGAATGGGTTGCCATTTCCTCCCCCAGGGGATCTTCCCAACCCAGGGATCAAACCCATATCTCCTGAATTATAGGTGAATTCTTTACCTTCTGAGCTACCAGGGAAGCCATCTTGCTGCATGACAGACCAACAAATTGAGAGACGAGGTGTTGGGGCAAGGAATAGTGACTTTTTTGGAAAGTCAACAGACCAAGAAGATGGTCTGGTTCCCAAGGAACAAGAGGTCAAATTGCCCACATCTGTTGGATCATCAAAAAAGCAAGAGAGTTCCAGAAAAAATGTCTACTTCTCCTTTATTTGCTACACCAAAGCCTTTGACTGTGTGGATCACAACGAACTGTGGAAAATTCTTCAAGAGATGGGAATACCAAACCACCTTACCTGCTTCCTGAGAAATCTGTATGCAGGTCAAGAAGTAACAGCTAGAGCTGGACAAGGAACAATAGACTGGGCTCCAAAGTGGGAAAGGAGTACATCAAGGCTGTATATTGTCACCCTGCTTATTTAACTTACATGCAGAGTACATCATGCAAAATGCCAGGCTGGATGAAGCACAAGCTAGAATCAAGATTTCAGGAAGAAATATCAGTAACCTCAGATATGCAGATGGCACCACCCTTATGGCAGAAAGGGAAGAGGAACTAAAGAGCCTCTTGATGAAAGTGAAAGAGAGTGAAACAGTTGACTTAAAACTCAACATTCAGAAAACTAAGATCATGGCATCTGGTCCCATCACTTCGTGGCAAATAGATGGGGAAACAATGGAAACAGTGACAGTCTTTATTTGGGGGTCCAAATAAAATAAAAATCACCTCAGATGGTGACTGAAGCCATGAAATGAAAAGATCCTTGTTCCTTGAAAGTAAAGCTATGACCAACCTAGACAGCATATTATAAAGCAGAGATATTACTTTGCCAAGAAAGGTCCATCTGCTCAAAGCTATGGTTTTTCCAGTAGTCATGTATGGATGTGAGAGTTGGATTATAAGGAAAGCTGAGAGATGAAGAATTGATGCTTTTGAACTGTTGTGTTGGAGAAGACTCTTGAGAGTCCCTTGGACTGCAAGGAGATCCCACCAGTCCGTCCTAAAGGAAATCGGTCCTGAATATTCATTGGAAGGACTGATGTTGAAGCTGAAACTCCAATACTTTGGCCAACTGATGGGAAGAATTGATTCACTGGAAAAGACCCTGATGCTGGGAAAGATTGAAGGTGGGAGGAGAAGGGGATGACAGAGAATGAAATGGTTGGATGGCATCACCAACTTGATGGACATGAGTCTGAGCAAGTTCTTAAAGTTGGTGATGGAGAGAAAATGATGCAGATGGTGATGCTACAGTCCATGGGATCACAAAGAATCTGACACGATTGAGCGACCGAACTGAACTGAATGTCCCAAATAACCATTTTACCCAAGTTAGAGTTTGGGCTTCTTTTATACTAAAAAGGAGGGACTGTGACTAGTTGCTGCAAACTGCTTACTGCTGGAATCCTTTGTTCATGCCACTGTCCACATAGGTCTGCTCACAGTGCTGCTATAAACCTCCAACAAGAAGAGTACTATTCTCTGTTCTGCAGCATTTTAATGAACAAGTGTTATACCATTAAAGGTCAGAGGCTGGAGAATTGGCTAGTCTGTGTATTTCAGACTATAGGAAACATTCTACTAGAAAAGGTGGAGGACTTATAGCTAAGCACAGGCAACAGAGCACAAAGGATAGAGCTAAAGGAACAGATCCAATATGGAGTCAGGTTTGTTCTGTTACACATCCACCCTGCAATATGATAAATATCCATATTCAGCTCAGAATAGAGAGTTCTTACAATTGACTTCATATTAATAAACCCTAAGTTCCATATAGTGTAGGACTTACTAGCAACTAAGTTACAGAATTTCCTCTGGTAACTGGCACATGGTCTGGATTTTTTCCAAGTATCATGTACTTATGTGTACCTAGGCAGTCAGTCATGTCTGACTCTCTGTGACTTCTGGACTGTAGCCTGCCAGGCTTCTCTATTAATGGGATTTTTTAGGCAAGAATACTGGAATGGGTTGCCATTTCTTCCTGCAGGGATCTTTTGGACCCAGGGATCATTGCCTGCATGGCAGGCAGATTCTTTACCTGCTGAGCCATCAGGGAGGCTTGTATAGGGCCACAAATGCCTGGAAATTTGCTTGTCTTTCAAACTTTCATGAGGGTAGGACTAGTGTCAGGATGATCTTCAGACTTAATTTTGAACAGTGAGAGGCACTGATATGAAGTGGAAAGTGGAGGACAAACTTGAAAGCAGGTTGCTGAGACCTGTGGTGGCTTCTCATGGCCTCTGAGTGTTCTTTGATAATTGCCTACTTGGCTGATCCTGGAATTATTTTTTGTCACTTCCCTTCCCTTTGAGTTTTCCTGAGAGTGGCCTTCTGACTTTAGATCCTAGGATTCTCTGGTCCAGAGGGTCCATAATAAGGCAGATTTATGGGAACTTGACCTGAATGAGGTCTGCAGTTTTCTAGCTCTATACGCAGTTGGGTACGTGTACCTCTAACATCTTTGGTGTGAAGCATTAGGGAGTGCACTGTGGGCATCTATCTAAGCCAGGTCTTCAGTAGAACTTTATCAGTTTTAAACTTAGCAAAGAAATTATTACCATCACACAAGGTGATTCTCTTCAATGAGAAAGCATGTTGCAAGCATCAAGCTTTTCTATAGTCTTACTAAGAATATCTGTTTAGTTTTCTGGGTGCTGACTAGATACATTACTCTTCAAATGCTTTTTGATTACAAGTCATAGTAAGAAATGCATTTTACACTATGACCCTGTACATGTACAGAAAACAATTTTCATAAACTCATTTTTTTATTAAGTGTGCAGTCTCTGATATTGTCTATTCTATTTCATGTTTTAAAAATGATGATCATGGCCCCTAAACAAATTTCCTGACCTAGTAATAAATCACAAGCTACAGCTGAAAAATGCTCATCTAGAGTATAATATGCTCATGTACTAGAAAAGAACAAACTTTGAGAACAAGTTGTAGATAAAGATATTATACAAAAGAAAATATTGTTCTGATTTTATTTGAATATTTGTAGTGATTTGCTCAGTCCTCCAAAAGAGCAAACATTCTGTGAAATTCAGATGTGAGTTTCCTTAGGGAGCTGATGGCAGTCAAAATGTAGTATTCTAATGTGCATCTAGTTACATGGATATGTACTATCCATGTGTACATATGTACATGGTACTTATGTACTATCTAGTTACATGGATATTCAATATGCCAGCAAATTTGGAAAACTCAACAGTGGCTACGGGACTGGAAAAGGTCAGTTTTCAATCCAATCCCAAAGAAAGGCAATGCCAAAGAATGTTCAAACTACTGCACAAGTGCGCTCATCTCACACACTAGCAAAGTAATGTTCAAAATTCTCCGAGCCAGCCTTCAACAGTACGTGAACCATGAACTTCCAGATGTTCAAGCTGGATTTAGAAAAGGCAGAGGAACCAGAGATCAAATTGCCAACACCCACTGGATCATTGAAAGAGCATGAGAGTTCCAGAAAAACATTTACTTCTGCTTTATTGGCTATGCCAAAACCTTTGACTCTGTGGATCACAACAAACTGTGGAAAATTCTTCAAGAGATGGAAATTCCAGACCACCTAGCCTGCCTCTTGAGAAATCTGTATGCAGGTCAGGAAGCAACAGTTAGAACTGGACATGGATTAACAGATTGGTTCCAAATAGGAAAAGGAGTACATCAAGGAGTACATTATTTAACTTATATGCAGAGTACATCATGTGAAATGCCAAGCTGGATGAAGCACAAGCTGGAATCAAGATTTCAGGGAGAAATACCAATAACCTCAGATACGCAGATGGCACTACCCTTACGGCAGAAAGTGAAGAAGAACTAAAGAGCCTCTTGATGAAAGTGAAAGAGAGTGAAAAAGTTGGCTTAAAACCCAACATTCAGAAACTAAGATCATGGCATCTGGTCCCATCACTTCATGGCAAATAGATGAGGAAACAGTGGAATCAGTGACAGACTTTATTTGGGGGGCTCCAAAATCACCTCAGTTGGTGACTGCAGCCATGAAGTTAAAAGACACTTGCTCCTTGAAAGAAAAGCTATGACCAACCTAGACAACATATTAAAAAGCAGAAACATTACTTTGCCGACAAAGTTCCACCTCATCAAAGCTATGGTTTTTCCAGTAGTCATGTATGGATGTGAGAGTTGGACTATAAAGAAAGCTGAGTGCCAAAGAATTGATGCTTTTGAACTGTTGTGTTGGAGAAGACTCTTGAGAGTCCCTTGGACTGCAAGGAGATCCCACCAGTCTGTCCTAAAGGAAATCAGTCCTGAATATTCATTGGAAGGACTGATGCTAAAGCTGAAACTCCAATACTTTGGCCACCTGATGGAAAGATCTGACTCATTTAAAAAGACCCTGATGCTGGGAAAGATTGAAGGCGGGAGGAGAAGGGGATGACAGAGGATGAGATGAACATGAGTTTGAGTAAACTCCGGGAGCTGGTGTTGGACACGGAGGCCTGGCGTGCTGCAATCCATGGGGTTGCAAGAGTTGGACACGACTGAGCAACTGAACATGACTGAGTTACATGGAAAGTATCGTGTCATAGTTGCAGATCAACATCTTTCTTCAGCTGAATCACATGCTCCTTGAGCAGGAACCATATCTTCTATTTCTCTGCTATCCTCCATCCACATTTAATATGTGGCAGACATGGTCCCTGTCCTCAAGGATTTATGCCGTCTACTTGAAGAGACATACCAAACTGTCCTTATTAAAAACCTTTTTCATTTGACCAAGCAAAATTTTTTTAATATTTCATTTACTCATTTATTTTTGGCTGTGCTGGATCTTTGGTACTGCATAAGTTTTCCTTTAGTTGCGGCAAGCAGGGGCTACTCTCCAGATGTGGTGAGAGGGCTTCTCAATGCAGTGGCCTCTCTTGTTGTGGAGGACAAGCTCTAGGGCTTCAGTAGCTGTGGTCTGTGGGCTCAGCAGTTGCAGCTTCTAGGCTCCAGAATGGGGGCTCCTTAGTTGTGACTCATGGGCTTTGTTGCCCACAACATATGGGATCTTCCCTGACCAGGAATTGAACTGGTGTCCCCTGCATTGCAAGGTGCATTCTCAACCACTGCACCACCAGGGAAGCCCCAAGCCAATTACTTTCATAGATGCATAATTGAAATTCTGAGAGTAATGCAGGAGTAGTTGAAATCAAGGGCAATTAGCACCAATTTATGGAATCAGTAAATTCTGAACTGATTTTTAAAAGATTGATAGATAACTGGTGGTGGGGGTGGGCAGAGAGCTCTATAGAGACTTTGCTTTCTGGGTGTCAACACAAGACCTGTTTAAGAAAAGCAATTTCATTGTGAAGGCCTCAGACAATCTTTCCCCTAAATGTGTGCTTTGAACCAATTATAATTCAATGCCAGAGAGAACCAGAGCTGACACTTATCTGACTGGTACAGCATCACTAATCTTTGCACATGAAGGACAATATAAAGATTGGTGTGTACTTTGCAGGGCTAATAGACAGAGACCAGTGGCATGGGATGGCCTTTAATGAATTATCTAAATAATTGGTTAGTTTGGGCTATAGCAAAGGAACCAAAAACTGAAAACATCATATCCCCAGCTAGCCTGATCCTGAGAATCATAAGTGATGATTGATGAGAGTTCATAATTCTAAGGTCCCTTCCCAGTAATAGGTAACCTTTTGGTCTAGAGTAGGCCCCAAGTTTGGATATCACTAGCAAAGAGTAAGTAAACAAAGACTAAACTAATAAGTATATACCAATAAGTGTCATTCAAAAAAATAGCTACTTTAAAATTTTTTAATTTTTATGGTGGCTCAGATGGTAAAGAATCTACTTGCAATGCAGAAGCCCCAGATTCAATCCCTGGGTCGGGAAGATCCCCTGAAGAAGGGACTGGCTACCCACTTCAGTATTCATGCCTAGAGGATTCCTTGGACAGAGGAGCCTACCGTCCATGGAGTCACAGAGTCTGACATGACTGAGCGACTAACATTTTCACTTTCCATAGTCTATTTACTATGTTGTGTCAGTTTCAGGTGTACAGTAGAGTGATTCAGTTACACATATGCTTGTATCTATTCTTTTCCAATTCTTTTCCCATTTACGTTATTAGAGAGTATTAAACAGGCTACCCCGTGCGATACAATAGGTCCTTGTTGGTTAACCATTTTAAATATACCTTTGTGTACATGTCAACCCCCTAAGCATTTATGGTGTATTGAACATTGCTTCTAGGCTATGTAATTTAACCTAGACACAAACTCAATAAAGAACAATGATCTCCAGTTTCATAGATGACTTTATTCAACTCAAACAGCTGGTAAGCTGGAGATCCCAAATCTGTTACTTCCATTCCTGAGTCCCTGATCACCAGGTCTGCTGCCTCTGGAGAGGGGAAATTCTCCATAGTTTAGCCTCACATTTAGGACCTTGGGCTCTGGAGTCTAATGGGACTGATGCACAATCCTAGTTTCGCAATTTACCAGCTCTGGGGTCTTCACTGGCTGAATTAAGTTGTTGCATCATAGTTAAGAGCAGTTTTCTCATCTGTAAAATAGAGATATTAGCAGATTCTACTGCCGCTAGGGTTGTGAAGGGCAACTGCTTAAAATGTATTAGAAAAAGAAAGCTGATTCCATGGGAAGTATGATGCCTTAGGCAATGTTCAGTAAACGTGAATTCAGTGTATATGGAAATATATCACGTGTTGCTATTGTTTTTGAATCTTTTCTGGGAAACCGGAAAGACTTTTACAAGCTTCCCTTAGGTGCACTTCCCCCATATTTCTCTGGTTAGAGTTTACCATTTTCTCTTGAGAATAAAAGATATTCATCCAAGAAAACAAATGTTGCCTCAGTTCTGCTTTTCAAAACATTAAGAAAGCATACTAAATTACCCCTCCTTTTACCGTATGCCAGAAGATTTTTTTTTCTTACCCTCCCAACTAAAAGTAATGTGTCTTAAGTCCTAACAGATTCACAGGCTTAACTCCTATGACTAATATTAGGCAGGCTCACCCAGGATTTATTAGGGATCAATGTGACCAATGAGTTTGGCAGCTGGTAGTTGTCCTCCTTACTTCTAATGCTGTAAAAATAACATTGTTGCCATCATTACATCATTTCAGTGTCTCCAAATATGTTCATCAGTCTGACCGCTGCTGAATGTTTTCATAAAAAAAAAAAAAAAAAATCTTTCTGCTTCTCAGAAGGTTAGCTGACATCTAAGTTCTGGCAAGTTACCAAAACACAAATCTTTGTCTCATTCCTCACCTCCCACCACTCAGCTGATTGAACAAGTAATAGTCAAAATATTGGGGGAGATTGGTGATGCCCACAAGAACGTCGAGTTTCTCCTACTGATTAATTCCTTACTGTTCCATATGAGCAATGCAATATTGTCCCAAGTGCTAAAACTGCCAGTAATGGTCTTACTTTTGTCTTACAGGCACCACGTCTGAAGCTTAATGGCAGTGCTAATCCTGATTTATACCTCCAAATGCCAAATCTGGAAGGAAAGGTCAAAGTGGTCAGCGGGTTCCCCTTATGGTGAGCTCTAAAACAAAACACGGGGTAACACGACCAGAAGAGGCAAATGTAGAATGGCTTAATCTCACCCTCATTTACTCAGACAGTCCACTTACAGCTCATCTGTCACCCAGGATCACAGTGAGCCTTCCTGGGTGGCTGCTGTCTTAGTCCCTGAAATATTTGGTTCATGCCTTCCCATTGGAGCCAAGTGTCTCTTAAAAAAAAAAAAAAAATCATATAGCTCGTGTTCTTAAGACCTTAAGATTACCTCCCTCTTAAAACTGTGCCAACCAGGAGGGGCTCCTCTTGTCTCAATTCCCTCGTTTCACAAAAGTTCTCTCTCTCGTTAATCTTTTACATTCAAAACATTTTTGGCATACTAGACCTGCATTTAATTAGTACAGACACTTGGAAGACCTGGTGTCCTGGCCTTACAAGGAAAGGAAGGAAGGAAGAAATGTCTCAGGCCCAAATATCTGGCACTCTGAAACCAAACAGCTTATGCCTGTCAACTCTCAGCTATTGAGGTTAGAGGGTGGAGGCAACCCTGAGTTTTTAAACCATTTGGAAGCAACTCCTATTAGGATCACTGCTGTACTTTGTGTGAACAGGAGAGTTATCAGACACTGACCCCAGGAACCAAAGCCACCACAGCTTTCAAAGTTTGAGCAGTGAAAGAGGTAGTTTTCAATCCCAGCACTACGCAGTCTAGTTTACTCTGGCCATTTTGTCTCCATCATCCCCCTGACCTGATGCCCACCAGCAGCTTCAGTGTTTGTTGCTCTCTTTTGTCATTCCATGCTTCCCCTACACCCATTCTGCTCACTACCTCACGCATGTCACCAGGGTGAGAAGTGGACCGTGGAAATTTCCCTGGTGGTCCAGGGGCTAAGACTCCAAGCTCCCAATGCAGGGGATCTGGGTGCGATCCCTGGTCAGGGAACTAGATCCCACATGCTGCAACTAAGTATTCTACATATACTACAAAGAAGATCCCACTTGCCCCAACTAAGACCTGAGGCAGCCAAATAAATAAGTAGTTTTTAAAAAACATGCCTTCTCCCAGGAAAGCAGAGAGTTTTCAGATACCAATTGTTTCTGTACAATCTTGTTATTCTCACAGATGTGCAAACTGGCAAATTTGCAGTGTTCAAGAATATCTTAGTGATTCATTAACATATAAAGTGGCCCTTCCCTCTTCCTGGGCTTCCCAGGTGGTGCTAATGGTAAAGAACCTGCCTGCCAGTGCAGGAGACATGAAAGACTTGGGTTTGACCCCTGAGTTGGGAAGATCCCCTGGAGGAGGGGATGGCAACCCACTACAGTGTTCTTGCCTGGAGAGGCTTATGGACAGAGGAACCTGACAGGCTATGGTCCAGAGGGTCACAAAGACTTAGACATGCATGCCCTCTTTCTGCCTCACTGTTTAGATAAGATCATTGCCATTTTTTTCTTATACTTTATTTTTTTTAAGTCTGTCTTAAATTTTATTTACTTATTTATCTTTATTTCTATTTCTTGGCCAGGCCACACAACATATGGGGTCTTATTTCCCTGACTAGGGATTGAACCTCTGTCCCCCTTCACTGGCAGCACGGAGTCTTAACCACTGGACTACCAGGGAAGTTCCTCTCTTTAAGGCAAGGAAGACAAAGAGCCACAGATACTACTTTGTTTTCCAAGGGATTTAAAAACACAATGTTCCAAAAACAGTACTTCTGTCAAAGTACTTTGTTCTTCTGTTAAAGACCACATAGGTATTAGTTAAAGTTTTCTGCAAGTCTAATACATTTTAGTAATCCACTTAGGCTACATTATTCCCTGCTTCTCAAGACTTACAGCTATTGACTGACTGCAGTTGAGTTGTTTTCCTGCTGTTAATAACCTAGAAACATTTGTACCGTTAGGACCAGATACATATACAATTTCTTCTACCTCTTGCTTTAAATATGCCTGCTTTTGAATCATTATTTGCAACTATTTTATTGTATCTAACTTTTACTCTTTTCTTTTTTCTGGGGGAAGTAAGCTTTCAATTTCCTTAGCTGTCTCTTCTTTGGATAATGTGTGACAATTCTTGTGTGATTCCTCACTAGAGCATTCTTGTTCAAAGTCTCCTGTGTGGGCAAACCCTCTCTTCTTCAATTCCTTTCTCTTACTGCGTTTTAGAATCGTGCATACCTTTGCAGGCACTCCATGACAAATATATCATAAAGATGTAGAAAATAAAATTATTTTACATTAAATTCATTAAGCAACTTGACTGTGATTTTCATACACCTATATGGTTCTGTCCTCATCTCTTGACTAAATCCTATGTACTTTCCTTGTTTTCCCAACAGACAAAGGATTCTTTGTTCATGTAGTAAATTCTGGCATGGCTTGACATGACTTCTGAGTGATCTGGATACAACAGGAAGTTTTGATGCCGCCCAGGAATGATCAGAATAAAAACCATGCTCTGGGTGTGCATAAATGTGTGTGTGTATGTGGGTATACACAAGAGACACATATATATGCACTCATGGTTGGTAGTCAAGGAACGAAGCCCCTGACCAGGGAGGCCACCCCTGAAAAGAAAGTCCACACCAAAAATGCATTTGGAGTCTTGGTATGTGGGAATCCTGAGGCAGAGGAGGGGGGAAGGGAGATAATAAGCAGGACTTACTGGTCTTTCTGCCTCCAGTCTTTGTCCTCCTTCATTCTCCTCCACACTGTAGCTGCCAGAAAATAGAAATCTGATCATGATAATCCCTTACTTAAAAGTCTTTAATAGCTCTCTGCTAACCCGCAAGATAAAGTCCAGACTCCTTAGCATGATATATAAAGCCCTTCATTATCTGGTTCCGGCCTTCATGGTCAGCTTTATCTCTCCCCGCTCCCCACCAAGTGAGAGTCATACAGCTTGTCTATGTTCCCAGAGCCTGCTATGTAAACCAGGGTCTTTCCTTTATTTAGGGCCACTGAGAATTCTGTGACCCCCAAGAGGCATTGGGAACTTTATTCCCCCAAGTGCTTCATTTCTTTAAGCACGGGCTTAAACATGAGCTCAGCACCTTGCTTATTGAAAAAGATCACTTGATAGAATTATGTTGATGTAGGGTGCTGTTTAAAAATACATCCATTCAATTTTACTTGCTAAGACTGCTCGGTCCCATTAAGTACTCCCTGAAAGTCTAAAATGCACTTGGATTTAGGAGGGTATCATTTATTATTAGTTTGTTGTGCTCTGCTCAGCTCCCATTAAAGTAAATCACCTAAACATTCTACTTCTTCAAGCCTTACTTTGTGTGTGTGTGTTTGAACATATGCTTGGAAAATTCCCCTCAGCAACTCATCTCAACTGTCATGAAAATTAGAAACTCTCGTGAAAGACTGCACTTATTCTTGAAGTATTCTGGTAAATACGGAGGAGGGCACAGCAACCCACTCCAGGATTCTTTCCTGAGAATCCCACGGACAGAGGAGCCTGGTGGGCTACAGTCCATGGGGTTGCAGAGTCAGACACAATTGAAGCAACTTAGCATGCATGTACACATTGGTGAATATGATTGTATCCTGCCCAACCATTAAGCAGCTACATGACCTCACCTCAGTTTCAGTTCTGCCCACCTTGAACTCAAGCCCTGGTTGTGGGATGCTGAGCAAGTTCTTAAACTTCTCAGGGGACATGGCTACCTTGTGGCTGCTTTATCTACTATGTAGCATTACCAGGTCCATTGCAATCACTCTCTTACCAATTTCTTTGGGCTTCTCAAGGTGGTGCTAGTGGTAAAGAACCCTCCTGCCAGTGCAGGCAATGTAAGAGACCTGAGTTCAATCCCTGGGTCGGGAAGATCCCTTGGAGGAGGGCATGGCAACCCACTCCAGTATTCTTGCCTGGAGAGTCCTACGGACAGAGGAGCCTGGCGGACTATAGTCCATAGTTTCACAGAGTCAGACAGGACTGTGGTGACTTATCATGAACTAATTTCTTTACTGAAAAGACTATTACTGGGCACTTTTAATCCCCAAGTTCAATGTCAAAATTCAGCCCTTATCCTGCTGCATTTCCTTATGCTGCTTAAGATGGGTGATCCCACTTTCCTTGACACTCTCCTTGCCTTGGCTTCTTTTCTTACATAGCTGGCAGTACCTTCTCTTGTATCTTAATGAGCCCCTTTCTTCATTCTACCCTTTACATGTTGGTATTCCCCAGGGTTGTGTTCCAAACCCACTGCTCTTCTCATTTTCAGTTTGTGAGCCATCTATTCCTGTGGTTTCATCCTTCATCCAAGTTTTACATTCCCAGATCTTCATCTCAACCCTAGATTTGCCTCTAGACATTTATCCAAGCTCCTGCTGGTTGACTTTGCCTGGATTTCCCACTGACAGCTCAACCTTAAGAAGTCTGGAATAAGGACTTCCCTGGGGGTTGGGGGGATAGAGTGGATGGGAGTCCACCTTACAGTGCAGAAGACACAGGTTCAATCTCTGTTGCAGGAAGATTTCACATGCCAAAGGACAACTGGGTGCCCTAGAGCCCACGCTCTGCAATAAAGAGTAGGCCCTGCTCACTGCAACCAGAGAAAGCCCACTCACAGCAATGAAGACCCATTTATTTTTGGTCAAAAAATAAATTAAAAAAAATTTTTAAAGTCTGGAGTAAACTTCTTCATCATCCTTTTCAAATAGTCTTTTCCCAATAATCTCTGTCTAAATTGATAGTACCACCTACCCAGAGCTGTGAAATCTGAAAGTTATTTGTCACTTCTTCATCCTAATGTCCATATTTAATCTGTTTGTATATTTTTGCCAACTCTGCCTCTAACATTTCCTTTATATCTATTATATCATGTAGGCATTGGTGAGTATTCTCCTTTTTTATTACCTCCTAACTAGTCTTAAGCAACAGTTAGAGCTGGACATGGAAAAACAGACTGTTCCAAATAGGAAAAGGAGTACATCAGGGCTGTATATTGTCACCCTGCTTATTTAACTTATATGCAGAATACATCATGAGAAATGCTGGGCTGGAAGAAGCACAAGCTGGAATCAAGATTGCTGGGAGAAATATCAATGACCTCAGATATCCAGATGACATCACCCTTATGGTAGAAAGTGAAGAAGAACTAAAAAGCCTCTTGATGAAAGTGAAAGAAAAGAGTGAAAAAGTTGGCTTAAAGCTCAACATTCAGAAAACTAAGATCATGGCATCCGGTCCCATCACTTCATGGGAAATAGATGGGAAAACAGTGGAAACAGTGTCAGACTTTATCTTTTTGGGCTCCAAAATCACTGCAGATGGTGACTGCAACCATGAAATGAGAAGACGCTTACTCCTTAGAAGGAAAGTGATGACCAACCTAGATAGCATATTGAAGAGCAGAGACATTGCTTTGCCAACAAAGGTCCGTCTAGTCAAGGCTATGGTTGTTCCAGTGGTCATGTATGGATGCGAGAGTTGGACTGTGAAGAAAGCTTAGCACTGAAGAATTGATGCTTTTGAATGGTGGTGTTGGAGAAGACTCTTGAGAGTCCCTTGGGCTGCAAGGAGATCCAACCAGTCCATCTTAAAGCAGATCAGTCCTGGCTGTTCTTTGGAAGGAATGATGCTAAAGCTGAAACTCCAGTACTTTGGCCACCTCATATGAAAAGTTGACTCATTGGAAAAGACTCTGATGCTGGGAGGGATTGGGGGCAGGAGAAGGGGACCGACAGAGGATGAGATGGCTGGATGACATCACCAACTCGATGGACATGAGTTTGAGTGAACTCCGAGAGTTGGTGATGGACAGGGAGGCCTGGCATGCTGCAATTCATGGGGTTACAAAGAGTCGGACACAACTGAGCGACTGAATGCAACTGAACTGAACTAGTATTCCTGCTTTTAGCCTTGTCCCTGTCAGGCTACAGTCTCCAGAGTTCAAATCTACTTAGAATTCTTCCATCTCTTCTATAGAATAAAATCCAAGAGTCTTAACATCTCCTATGAGGCCTTTCCTGATATGGGTCATGACTGTTCCTTCAGGGTCTTATCATTTACACACTTTCTTTTATATTACATTTAAGAAAACCAAAATCCAGCTGGCCCAGATGATAGTGTTTCTTCTCTCTGTACTTTGGCTAACTTTTTCCTTTTCAATACTCTTTGTCTGACTATATCAGGGAGTGATAGTCACCATATGTTCAACATACTCCTTTGCCCTTGTACTTGAGTTGGGATATGGGACTAGTTCTGATCAATAATTGGGAGTGGAGGTTAGGTATATTATTTACCAGTCAAGGAAGTTAAATATAAGTGCAACTTCTGTCTTCTTCTAGCTATGCAAGAAAACTCAAACATGTGGAATTACAGTCTGGAAGCAGTCATAATCCCTGAGCCATGGTCAGAGCAGAGGCATTGTGAAAAGATGTATAATCTACCTTGATTTGTGGTATAATTAAGAACTCAATCTTTGCTGCATTGAGTCATTAAAGTTTTGTGTTTAATGATATTGTTATATTGTTTATCTCAGGGAGACTAAAAGAATTTGCCTTCAAGATTATATTCAGGAACAACTAATTCAGAAAACCTTCCCTATTCCTACCCAGACTGGGTCACCTGTATCTTCTCTGTGATTCCCGAATTGTGACCTTAATTCTCTCCTGGTACTTGTTTGGTGGGGCTTCCCTGGTGGCTCAGTGGGGAGAATCCACTTGCCAATGCAGGAGACATGGGTTTGATCCTTGGGTCAGGAAGATCCCCTGGAGAAAGAAATGACAACCCACTCCAGTATTCTTGTCTGAAAAATCCTGTGGACAGAGGAGCCTGGTGGCTACAGTCCATGAGATCTCAAGAGTCAGACACGACTGAGCAATTGAGCACACACACATACTTACTTGGCTAGAGAAAGAGTCTGATAATATGTCCACCATTTCTTCCTTAATAATAGGCTGTGCTCTCTTTCAGGGCAAGGCTATGTCTGTTTTATTATTTTGGTTTGTTTTACAGATTAATTAATATATGAAAAATATCTTGAACTCTACCCAAGCAAAGTAAGTATTCAATAAATGATAAATAAATAAACTCACATTATTGTCATCTCGTCATTATTATTTCCTCAGCACCTATCATGATGTCTGGCACACAGTAAGTGCTCAATACAAGTAGGAGCAAAACAGTTTTATGATATAACTCTTGCCTATGTAAAATTGGACTAATGCTTTCTCTACTTTGCTGGGTTTTGCAAAAAACAGGATTAACTGTTCTTTGCTAAACACAACTTCATGTAAGTCATTTTTATTCCAATTTATGCAGATGAAAGTGGCATTTCACTTATTCTTCCTCATTTAGCTCTTTTCTTTAAGGAAGTCTTGGTCTTCATCTTTTGTCATAACTGTCCTTAACATGGGACTTTCCTGGTGGCTTATACAGTTAAGAATCTGCCTATAATACACTAGCTAGCAGCCCAGGGTTTGATCCCTGTGTCAGGAAGATCCCCTGGAGAAGAGAACGGCTACCCACTCTAGTATACTAAGCTTAACTTTGCAGGATTTGATACAAAAGAGATATTGTACTGAAATAAAGATCACTGAAGGTCAACTATGAATATTTTTCCAATTTTAAATTTTTAAATAAAATTTAAATAATTTTAGAATAAATTCTTTGAAAAATATATAGTAAAAATATAAGTACTTCTAAACTGTATACACATATGCATCAGAAAACCTGGCATTAAGGCAAAAGACCATAGCATGTTATATCCGTTTCTCATTGCTGCTGTAACAAATTACCACAAGTTTAATGACTTAATATAAATTTTTTTTCTCATACTTCTGGAGGTCAGAAGCATGTCATAGGTTTCAAGAGACTGAAATCAAGATCTGACAGGACTGCATTTCTTTCTGAAGTATCTAGAGAATAATTATTTTCCTTTCCTTTCCCAGCTTCTAGAGGCCACTTGCATTTTTTTGTCTCACAGTCCCTTCAGCCCAGGTGGCACTAGTGGTAAAGAATCCATCTTCCAAAGTAGGAGACATAAAAGATGTGGGTAAGATCCCTGGTTCAGAAAGAACCCCTGGAGGAAGGTAAGGCAACCCCCTCCAGTATTCTTGCCTAGAGAATCTCATGGACAGAGGAGCCCGGAGGGCTGCGGAGTTGGGCCTGACTGAAGCGACTGAGGATGCGTGCATGAGCCGTTCCTCCTGCCTCCCCACCCTCTTGTTCATCACAGCCTCTACCTCCAACTAATCCTCCTGACATCCTCTCAGAAGGATGCTTGTGATGACATCGGACCTCCTCAGATAATTGGGGTTAATCTCCCTATCTGAAAATCCTTAATTCAGTCACATTTGCAAAATCCCTTTTACCACATAAGGCAAAATACTCACAGGTTTCAAGTATTAGAACCTGGGCGTCTGTACCGTACAATTTAACCCACCATGTACGTTAAATGTGTTGTATCTGATCATGTTAATTGGAAATGTAAAATGTAAAGGAGAGCAATTATTTGTTCACAGAAATATTAAGTGTAAAATTTTAAAATAAAATAGTGGAAGAAAACAGAAGAAACTACAGTTATAGTTTAAGTAAATGGTTGATTTAGATGGATTGGCCATAAACTTCATTCAGGTTTTTCCATATGATCTTACAGAAAGACTTGAACAAATGTTTGGCCAACCCAATATATTTAAAATGGTTTCCAGAGGCCATGATGAAGTTATCGTTTTAAACTGACTTAACCATATGTATGTGCATACAATACTGGAGCTTGCTTATTCACTTTCCTCGTCCAAAAATAAGATTATACTTTGTTGATAATGGCATGTTCAGTTCCCCTCTTCTCCCCTAGACTATAGGTTCCATGAAAAGTGCCATTGTGACCTACTCCCTCTGTCTACCCTATACTCATCCAGTGTGGAGTTTCAATAAGTTGTCTTATGCTTGACACAAGACAGGCTTCCTCTCTCTAACAATTATCACATTCTTTATCACTAGCAGAGTCCCAATTTTGTTCACTTTTTCTTTTGTCAGATATACAAGGAAAGAGTGCCTTTCTATGCCCAAGGGGTAAATTTTAACTAAGACAACCATGGTAGTATTACCACCCATCCCACTGACAATTAATTTAGGAATGGGCATATGATACTTTGGCATGACTATGCCAAAGCCTTTGACTGTGTGGATCACAATAAACTGTGAAAAATTCTGAAAGAGATGGGCATACCAGACCACCTGACCTGCCTCTTGAGAAACCTGTATGCAGGTCAGGAAGCAACAGTTAGAACTGGACATGGAACAGACTGGTTCCAAATAAGAAAAGGAGTACATCAAGGCTGTATATTGTCACCCTGGTAATTTAATTTATATGCAAAGTACATCATGAGAAACGCTGGACTGGAGGAAGCACAAGCTGGAATCAAGATTGCCAGGAGAAATATCAATCACCTCAGATATGCAGATGACACCACCCTTATGGCAGAAAGTGAAGAGAACTAAAGAGCTTCTTGATGAAAGTAAAAGAGGAGAGTGAAAAAGTTGGCTTAAGGCTCAACATTCAGAAAACGAAGATTATGGCATCCGGTCCCATCACTTCATGGGAAATAGATGGGGAAACAGTGGAAACAGTGTCAGACTTCATTTTTGGGGGCTCCAAAATCACGGAAGATGGTGACTGCAGCCATGAAATTAAAAGACGCTTACTCTTTGGAAGGAAAGTTATGACCAACCTAGACAGCATATTAAAAAGCAGAGACATTACTTTGCCAACAAAGGTCCATCTAGTCAAGGCTATGGTTTTTCCAGTGGTCATGTATGGATGTGAGAGTTGGACTATAAAGAAAGCTGAGCACCGAAGAATTAATGCTTTTGAACTGTGGTGTTAGAGAAGACTCTTGAGAGTCCCTTAGACTGCAAGGAGATCCAACCAATCCATCCTAAAGGAGATCAGTCCTGCGTGTTCATTGGAAGGACTGATGTTGAAGCTGAAACTCCAATACTTTGGCCACCTGATGCAAAGAGCTGACTCATTGGAAAAGACCCTGATGCTGGGAAAGATTGAGGGCAGGAGGAGAAGGGGACGACAGAGGATGAGATGGTTGGATGGCATCACCAACTCAATGGACATGGGTTTGGGTGGACTCCGGGAGTTGGTGATGGACAGGGAAGCCTGGCGTGCTGTGGTTCATGGGGTCACACACAGTTGGACACGACTGAGCAACTGAACTGAACTGACATGATGTGATACTTACAAAGCATGGGAACTCTTCCAGATACCTTCTGGTAAAGATTTTTCCTTCCTGATAAAGAGATGTACAAGGAAAGGCTGCCATTTTTTTGAATATGTGATTGTGTGAGGTCATGGGCCCTAACATGATGGCAGTTCCTTGTAACTATGCAGTCATGAGGCAAGGACTCACCCAGGAAGAAAGGTAACCTACTGAGGATGGTAGAGCTGCTGCTGCTAAGTCGCTTCAGTCATGTCCGACTCTGTGTAACCCCGTAGACGGCAGCCCACCAGGCTCCCCCATGTCTGGGATTCTCTAGGCAAGAACACTGGAGTGGGTTCCATTTCCTTCTCCAATGCATGAAAGTGAGAAGTGAAAGTGAAGTCGCTTAGTCATGTCCGACTCTTAGCGACCTCATGGACTGCAGCCTACCAGACTCCTCCGTCCATGAGATTTTCCAGACAAGGGTACTGGAGTGGGGTGCCATTGCCTTCTCCAGAGGATGGTAGAGCAGGAAAACAGAAAGAAAAGAGGCTCTCAATGTAATTGTATGTTTGACTCTTTTATAACCCCTTGAATGTAGCCATCAGTCTCCTTTGTCCACGGATTTCCCAGACAAGAATACTGAAGTGGGTTGTCATTTCCTTCTCCAGAGGAGCTTCCCAACCCAGCGATCAAACTTGGGTCTCCTGCATTGCAGGCAGACTCTTTACCGCTGAACCACCAGGGAAGCCGCCTTTCTTCTTTAAATAAAGGTAAGCTTTTGTTAAGTGCAATAGCAACTTACACGTTTATTGATACATTAAATTATACAGTGATTATTGAATCCAATGTTAGATTCCCCCCTGAGATATTTCTTTCATTATACAGTGATACAAAAAGTATGTTTCACCTAAGGACATGTTCTTTCTTATAAACAAAGAGAAGAAAACTTTAGAGACAAATTTGAGGCAGAAACACATCAATTATTTTGATTTTTATGGTTGGCAGACTTGTATCCTCTTTTTCAATTCTGTTTTAGTTTTTCTCTATTTTGCTATTTTTTTATTGTAAAATATCTAAGTAAATAGTGGAAAAGGCAATGTGCAGTACATACTTAAGATTTTAATACATAAAGTAATACCTGTGTGTGTGCTTAGTAGCTCAGTTGTGTCCAATTCTTTGTAACCCCATGGATTGTAGCCTACCATGCTCCTCTGTCTATGGGGATTCTCCACGCAAAAATGCTGAAGTGGGTTGCCATGCTCTCCCCTAGAGGATTTTCCCAACCCAGGGATCAAACTCAGGTCTCCTGCATTGTCAGTGAGTTCTTTACTGTCTGAGCCACCAGGGAAGCCTATGAACATTGGAGTGAGTGCCCGCGTGTGTGTGTACAAGCTCTGTCGCTTCAGTCCTGTCTGACTCTTTGCGATCCCACGGTCTGTAGCCCACCAGATTCCTCTGTTCATGGGGTTCTCCAGGTAAGAATACTGCAGTGGGTTGCCATTTCTTTCTCCAGTTGGAGTGAACAGCCTATCCCCTCTCCAAAGGATCTCCCAGACCCAGGAACTGAACCAGGGTCTCCTGCATTGCAGGTGGATTCTTTACCAGCTGAGATATCAGTTCTATTAATGTTACTTTATGTGGCTTCATGGCTAAAGCAAACATGAGACAAAATGTATATAGTTTATAAGAGCTGGAACAGAAAGCTGCCTTTTTAATGTCCTCCAAAATCTTTCTTTAGTTTGAACTTTTAAAAAGTGCCACTTTTTGATTGCAAAAGTAATATTTATTCAGCAAATCTCAAACAGCAAAAATACAACACCACGACACTTAAAAGAATAATCACATGTACTTTACCAGGCAGTAATTTGTATCACTGTGTCTACCTTCCTAATTTATACATATATAACATATGTACACATATATATATGCTTTTTAATAAAGTGTGTGAAATTTTTTTATGTTCCACACCTAATTGTTTTTCATTTTAAACATACTTGGAGAATGTGTTTTTAATGACTAAACACTTTTTTATTTTTGTAATAATTTTTAACCAGTTCCTTATATGATACTGAATTTTTGTTAATGTCTTTAGAAGATTAAATTTGTCAAAGATACCATGTATTGTCAACCCTTAAGAAGCAGAGAAAGTAATAATCTACAAAAGCGTGGAGACCTAATTCTTAACTGGGTCATCCAGAAATAAAACTGAAGGCATTAATACCTACTAAGGCAGTGACATTGCAACAACTAACTTCTTTGTGTGAACTGATTAAATCTTATTGTAAAATATTCTTTTTTCAAAGAGAAAGACGACAGAGATGTAAATAAAGACCTTTGCAACATCGTCAGACCACCATAGGCATTTTATCTCATTAAAATGAATGAAGGCTCTATTTAAAATACATCCTCATACTTTCTAACCAGACTTAAGTAAAGATGAGATGAGGATCAAATAAATCTTATTCAAAGTGCTCTTCAGTGTAAGGAATCTCCTACTGGGAACTAATCTTCAAACCAGGCATATTTGATAAATCTGGAAGGTACATTCACCGTTAGAGGCAGGTACAGAGGCAATCTTGCCTAAACTGTAGTTATAGCTGGTGCTCAGTAGGAAGAATAAATATTTGGTTTTATGCCCCATTACTCCTACATAGTAATGTCCCTACATCCTTTACTGCCTCTGATAACCTTTCCAGAAGAATTTTTGAGTATGTGTTGTGGGTGAGACAGGAACTCTGAAAGTAATCTCCAGAAATCCTAGTTTTTGCTAAATGTGTGTGTAGCGGTGGTGGGGGTTGGGGAGAAGAAACCAGAAGTAGCAACAAATGAAATACAGGAAGAATTTTATTAGAACCCTACCTTCTCAAAGTCTGACCATTTATTTCCCTTCGGGGGAAGAAAAAAGAAGGGAAGAAAGGATATTTGATCAGCAACATATCACAAATCATTGCCCTACACTGTCACATGTAAACTCCTGCTTTAATCATTCCTCACATTGCCAGATTAGAGAACAACAAAATCAGATGTAAAACTCTTTATTTTCAGAATTCAAGTGTAAGTAGACCAAATCTCATGTTCAGACCAAACTGTTTCTTACTTTGAGTCTGGAATACTAATAGTAATGTCATTTAGAAGGTATTTATATTGACATTTGAAAATTCAGCGGCTCTCATACAATTTTGCCTTCATGTATTTTAGATAAAGTGCTGGCAGATATTCCAAAACAAAGAATACAGATGGAGAAACAGAGAGTTTATGTATTTGAGAGCCTAATGTCATTGACTTTTTGTAACTAGATTTTAAAGTTACAACTATTCACATCTTTTTTTTCCCATTTATTTATTTATTTATTTATTTAATGTCTCTGCTTTTTATTTATTTATTTTTTAATTTTTATTTTTGCTATATTTTACTTTACAATACTGTATTGGTAGATGGATGAAACTGGAGCCGATTATACAGAGTGAAGTAAGCCAGAAAGAAAAACACCAATACAGTATACTAACACATATATATGGAATTTAGAAAGATGGTAAGGATAACCCTGTATGCGAGACAACTATTTGCATCTTATTCAGCACTCCTTCTTAGGCTAAATTTTAAGAAACTTCTGCTTCACAAAATATAACCTTTTAGTTTTTCCATACAAATGTTGGGGTTTGGATGGGTCCACAAAATGATACCCTTCTGTTTGTCCAGTTCCTGAATCCAGAGTCACTGTGTCTGGTTGGGCATATTGGGAACTTCAGATTCCGTGAGAAGTTAATCAGGCTCATGCACACCACGCACACTCTGCAGACGACAACTCTTGTTATCTTCAGACAGACACACCCAGAAGAGAGAGAAAGAAGGAAGGACAAAGATAGGCATGCCTAACTATTCCAGGTCCACCACCCAGAGCACTTCCTTTCTCCTTCAGAAGAAATGAATGAGTCATGGAGAGAAGTGCAGAATACTACGTTACGGAGAAACACAAAAGTGAAGTGTAAGTTTTAGCCACTCAGTTGTATCTGACTCTTTGAGACCCCATGGACTATAGCCCACCAAGGTCCTCTGTCCATGGGGTTCTCCAGGCAAGAATACTGGAGTGGGTTACCATTTCCTTCTCCAGGGGATCTTCCTGGCCCAGGGTTCAAACCCAAATCTCTTGCATCTCCTGCCCTACAGGCAGATTCTTAACCGTTTTAGCCACCAGGGAAGCCGCAGTCAAGGGTGAAAGAAAATACTCCCAGCCTCATGTGAAAATTACTTTTCATAAAACATTTTGAAGACTACGATATTCAATAAATCATGTAAGGGGATTCTAGGCAAAAGTGAGGGACTTCCCTGGCAGTCCAGTGGCTAAGACTCCATGCTTCCAATGCAGGGGGTCTGGGTTCAATTCCTGGTCAGGGAACTAGATCCCACATGCCTCACCTAAGACCTGGTGTAACCAAACAAAGAAATAAAATATTAAATAAAATATTTTATCTTATTAAATACTTTTAAAACATTTTTTTAAAAAAGCAAAAGTGAAAATATCAACTGACTCAAATGAATTCTATATTCTATCAACAGTCAATGAACTGAGTCAAAGTAGTGACCGGAACATTTCCTATGGCCATTTTTGAAAGCAAAATGGGAAAAGTTTTTTATATTATTGTTAGTAGTTATGCCTAACAAAAGTAGTGACTGCAAGAGAAATGATATATAGTAAAAAACAGCAAACAAACAAACAAAACAATCTTTCTTTTTATGTTGAGAATTGCGAAACTTTACCAGGAAACACTGGCTCGACTTTGATGCTCAGACATAACAATCTATTAGCCTAGAAGCTTCGTGTGCCTCTTCTTCATTACTATTTACATTTAAAAATATTATCTATATAAATAAACAGTTTCTCCATGTCTGTAATGACATTAAAGGGGAAGGGCTAAAAAGATTTGTACCAACTTTAGAGAGTGTATTAGTTATGATTGGATGTGAAAACTGTATAAGGAGGAAACTGCCTCGGGGCAGGGGGTTAAGGGGCGTATGGGCTCCTGACAGGAACTACAAAGGCCCAGACAGTCCCTCTCAGAATACCATGAGGCTGCCTCCCAGGAAGACCTAAGGATGGTTTCAGTGTGAATCCTCAAAGACCAAAAGGACAGATGTGGTGAATTGCAACCACTAATAAGAAATGGAGCAGCTTCTCTCATGGGCCGTTTTAGAAAAAACATTCCAGGGTCAGAAGAACTGGGACTTATTTATTTATTTTGGTTAGATTTGTTTCCTTTATTTAAGCAGTCTGAAATAATTTCTATAAAGAGGATACAAAAATAAGTGAATTGATTAACCAATCACTTTAGGCTGGTCCAAAGGGATTCAGGTTTAGTGATGAAATAGAGCACAGAGACAATTTTAATAGAAGCTTCAAATTCTTCAAGCAGATGAAGCCAGTGCTCCCTCCTCTACCCTAGGCACAGAAACTCACTCTTTGTATTGTTGGTCCTCAGGCCAACGACTGCCTCTCCACTTTCCCTGAAGCACCTTTTCTTGGAATATTGCTTTCATTCATTCTTTCCTTCACTTTACTCTGGGAGTCAAACATACATGAGTTCAGTTTATGACTTTTCTACTTAATAACTGTGGGACCAAGAAACTGTGTCTCTTGAATTCTCTGAGTTAAACGAGTGTCCAAAGCATAGCACTATTGTGAAGATTCCAGGAGAATTTCTGTAAAGCATGAAAGCTTTACTTAGACAATAGTGAGTAACAGTTTAAAAATATTGTTAAAGCATCTGCCTGCAGTGCGGGAGACCTGGGTTTGATCCCTGGGTTGGGAAGATCCCCTGGAGAAGGAAATAGCAACCCACTCCAATACTCTTGCCTGGAAAATCCCATGGACAGAGGAGCCTGGTAAGTTATGGTCCATGGGGTTGCAAAGAGTCAGACACAACTGAGTGACTTCACTTTCACTTCAAATATGAACCACAGTACTAAGCCTTGTGGATCCACACTAAAGATTACTAAGAAGTTGTCCATCTTTGAAGAAGAGCAGATAAGCAAAGTGGCTAATCATAACATTATAGAAGAAATTTAAGCTTGATAGCTAGATCTTTAACCCTGAGATCGTCAGTCTGATCTGGTTTACTGCTTAGTTCCTATAATTTCGAGCAGTGACTAACCATCATTATACAGATAATACTTTTTAAAAAATAAATGCATGAATGAATTTATGCCTGAGTTATTGGACAAATGGATTATAGAGAAATGTACATAGTACCATGGACACACCAATAAAGGATCAATTCATTCTTCAGGACAAGTGAGGTTAGAATATTGAGTTTTGTTTGGGGAAAAGGAGATGAAAAGGAGAAGCCTCTTCTTCATTGGTTAAAAATATGGGTTGAAATACTGCCATTTGCAACAACAGGGTTGGATCTAGAGCTTGTCATACTGAGTGAAGTAAGTCAGACAGAGAAGGATAAATATCATATGACATCCCTTAAAATGCAGAATCTAAAAAGAAATGATAAAAACAAACTTATTTACAAAACAGAAACAGACTCACAGACTTAGAGAATGAACTTATGGGTACCAAGGGGGAAGAATAGGAGTAAAGTATAGTTAGGGAGTTTTGGATGAACATGTACACACTGTTATATTTAAAATGGATAACTAACAAGGACCTAAGGTACAGCACAGGGAACTCTGTTCAATGTAATGGGGCAACCTGGATGGGAGGGGTGTTCAGGGGAGAATGGATACATGCATATGTATGGCTCAGACTCTTTGCTGTCCACCTGAAATTATTATAACAACTCAAATACAAAATAAAAAGTTAAAAATATATATTGGTTGGGGAGGAAAATATTTCTCAGGTAGGCCTTTAAGCTTGAGTAGAAAATGTCCAGGTTGTTCAATTAAGGTAGGATGTTTGAATGTGAAGATATTACAGATCAAAAGTTTAAAGATAAGAAAATGAAATGGCATTTTAGAGGACTCAATGAAACATAGGCATATGGGGCAAAGATGGGAAAAGAGAAGAGGAAGCAGAGGCAGATTTTAAACACTGTGAGGTGCAGCTGTGGATTCTAAGGCATTTGGACTTCATCCTATAAGCAATGGGGAACTATCATCAATAGTTCATAAGAAAGGGAGACGTATCTTAGGTACTTTTGTGTCTAAAAGTTTCTGACTTCCACCGTGGAGGTTTGCCTCTGCCAATTCCGTATCCTAAATGAAAAGGCTGTCATTTACCCTGTCTGTATGAGTCCTGCTGCAGGCATCTGTATATGAGGCAATTTTCCATTTTATCTCATACCATCTAATGCCATCAGCTTTGAAGTAAGCATGCTTTCTTTCAAGTTGCTCAGTATGCTTAATTCCATGGTTACCTGATAAAGTACTCACTGTTATAAAGTTTAGAGCTTATGTCTTAACATTATAGATAAATCAAAAGAAGAAAGATCACAGTTTCGGATTGGAGTTCATCAAGGAAAGGTTTCTCCAAGAGTCAAGGTTTAGGTACTGAATAGAATGCAGTGGATCCATTTTATACACATTATTAAATAGAAAAAAATATGTATCTGAGAGGAAAATCCAATTTAGAGACTTCAGAGATTTGATATCTCCTTAAAATAGTGCTGGCTACAATACGTTCTTTCACTGAAGAAATGTTTATTTGCCTCATGAATCTTGGCCCTGTGAGGGAAAATGGCAGTTGCTGAAATATAATTTAGGGCTGCGGAAAAAAGCAAGTTGACGAAAAAATTTGAGATCTTAGGGAAAAGAATGTAGAGATCTTAGGGAAAATAATACAAAGAACAAAGTCAGATGTCCAGGATTTTAGACTAATTGCCCATGTTGGAAAACAGGAGTACAAAATTATCCTTCAGAATTTTCGAAGTAAAACTTGATCTTGTGTTTAATACACAAAGCCCCCTTGGCCCTAACACATCTTTCCTATATCCACATTTACAGGACAAGAGAGTTCAAGCTGTTTATGACAGGAATGTCTACCTTTGGGCTTTTTAAACCAGGTTCAAACCAATCCCAATCTCTTTCTTAGGTCTTAAAATAAGATCAAACAGTGCAAAATTCCCTGACTAGCATTTAAGCCCAGTTGCCTCTGTCCAGATGCCTCTTATAATCCAGTCAGGCAGAGCACCTCACCCTGCTGTTCCTGCTGCTTTTCTGTGTGTCCTTTGATTGTAAGTAATTATCTCCAGCTGTCCCTGCACCCAGGCCTCCTTTAACTCCTCAATGTCTGGCCTTAAGAGAGTCATGCTGTAGGAAACTTAGGCTCTGGAGTATCATGGCATGAAATGCTCAAGCACCGGGTATGAAAATAAAGAGATGTTGGCATCTAGATCATTCTGTGTCTTGAGAATCTTCCCCAGGGTCCTGAAGTCCTTTGCATGGACCAAGTCAGGAGTAAGAAGGGACATTCCTCAGGAAGTCTTCCCAAATTCAAGTCCAATATTCCTTCCCAGATTATGTGCCTAAGTCCATCTACCTTTACATTAGTAGGGGAAAAAAAAAAAAAAAACCTTCAAGGAATCTCTTCTTTTTCCTTGATAATCTCCCCTTAATTCTTTTGAAAAATGATTATCTATAGTTTGTGAACCACTCCTTCAGGCTGAAGTACTCTTATCTTTTATTGAGAGGCAAAAAGGTACAACATGTCCATAGGAACAAATGGGTAGATTTGTTTGCATGTATACTTACGGCTTCTCAGGTGGCTCAGTAGGTAAAGAATCTGCCTGCAATGCAGAAACCGGGGTTTGATCCCTTAGTAGGAAGATCCCCTGGAGAAGGAAATGGCTACCCATTCCAGTATTCTTGTCTTAGAAATCCCATGGACAGAGGAGCCTAGAGGGGCATCAGTCCATGTGGCTGCAAGAGTTGGATGCAATTTAGTGACTAAACCACTAACCATACTTAGGAGAAAGGTGAAAATCTCATGTTTCCAAATTGTTGCATTTGAATTTATCTGTCCAAGTCAACAGATGCCTGATTTTTCAACTTTACTTTTTATTTAATTTTTAGTTTTTATTTTATGACTCCTGGGTCTTCATTGCCATGCAGCTTTCTCTAGTTGCAATGAGCAAGGGCTATTCTTCATTATGGTGCATGGGCTTCTCATCGAGGCAGTTTGTCTTGTTGTGAAGCACAGGTTCTAGGCACACAGGCTTCAGTAGTTACGACACATGGGCTTAATTGCTTTACGGCATATGGAATCTTCCTGGCCCAGGGATCATATCACATTCCCTGCACTGGCAGGTGGATTCTTATCCATGGTACCACCAGGGATGTCCTGATTTTTCAACTTTAAATTAAAGAAATTTGAAAGAATTTGATGACAATTCTTGGCTGTAAATATTTAACACTTGATGGGCAGAGTGCTTTGGGAAAAAACCCTTGAACCCTGAGGGACTTGATGGGTGTCCCGAGAAATTTCCTGTGCCTTTTGCTCCTTCAGGATAGAGACTTATGGCAGGAGGAGAAAAAAATACATTTTTACCAAATCTAGATTACTTAATATGTACTAGAGTTATCTACTATAATTGACTATTCACAAGTTTGCATTCTACTCAATTCAAACACATGATTAAGAAATTCGGTTTAAGAATAAAATTTCCTTTTTGGCATCAGGTGCTACAAGATTTCCCACAATAGGTGTCACAATAGATCTCACAAGAATCTCACAATAGATGTCAAATTTCATCCCTCTAGATTTACACAAGTAAGTACACAGTTGTGCTTCATATGGGGAATAACTCTTGAATAAGAAAGGCATCATACAGAGGAAGGTTCTTGGCAGGTTGGATTCAGATGTATTCTTTGACACCAAGTGGCAGGATTAAATAGGAATTATCACAGAGTTGATAGGAGTTGATAAAGTCACAGTAAGGGTTCCCCAGTGGCTCAGCGGTAAAGAATCTGTTGGCAATGCAAAAGCTTCAGGAGATGCAGGTTTGATACTTGGGTGGGGAAGATTCCCTGGAGGAGGATCTTCCAGTGGAAGACTGTCCAGTTATTCCACTCATGGCAACCCACTGCAGTATTCTCGCGGGAGAATCCTATGGACTTAGGAGCCTGGCAGGCTGCAGTCTATAGAGTTGCAAAGGGTTGGACACAACTGAAGCAACTTAGCATGTATACACACAAGCAAGGATCAGAAGGCCTGAATTCAGAGGACTCTCCATCACTGCCTGTGAGAGAGATGGTTGGTACCATTTTTGTTTTTAATGCAGGCTGGAAATTTGTAACAAAAATCCTTAAAAATTATCCAGCTATTCCATTCTAGGAGTTTGCCGCATGGAAATATTTAATCACATCTGCAACAAAGCATATACAAAAGTATATACAAAAGTATTCTTTGAGTGTTACAATGCTCAGTGTTACAACAACACCGTAAGCATTCAGCAGTGTAGAGGGGATCAAATAAATAGTGGTGCATGTTTGACGTTGTAATACTGAGTTGCCAATAAATATCATCATGGAGAAGTATATTTATAACATGAAGAAATATTAACATTCTATTTAAATGGAAGGTCAAATCATGAAGAAGTGTGCAGTATGATTCCAATATAAGAAATCTTGTCTGTACTTAGGTTACCAGCCTAATGACTAAAGGTGCTGGCTCTAATTTCAGTTGGCCCTGGTGTTGCTTACCTCCACTGCTGAGGTTGATGACCTTGGGAGAGCTGGTTCGGCCCTTCAGGTTCAGGTTTCTCACTGGTAAATGGAGATAAGAATAGCACGTACCCTCCCCAGTATTTATCAAGGCCAAGTGGACCTGGACTTCCTAGGTGGCACAGATGGTAAAGAATCTGCCTGCAGTGTTGGAGACCCGGGTTCTGTCTCTGGGTCAGGAAGATCTCCTAGAGTAGGAAATGGCAACTCATTCCAGTATTCTTGCCTGAAGAATTACATAGACAGAGGAGCCTGGCAAGCTACAGTCCATGGGGTCACAAAGAGTCGGACCCAACAAGTGACTAACACACAAGTGGACTTAATCCAAGTGAAATACTTAAGAAAGCTCTGGCTCATAAAAGGATTCAATTAAGTTAAGTTATTATTATAATTATTATTAATAGTATTATCTATATTTTTACATAATTTATATATGAGAAACATTAGGGAAGTAGGTAAAAATTAATTTTTCCTTTGTGTGTCTTTAAAATTTTCTACAATTGGCTTGTTTTTATTTTGAAATCACACACACACACACACACACACACACACTCATATACGTATGATAAACATTATTTGTAAGAAGGAAAACTGGGATGTGAATCATGGTATATCTTTCTGAAGTCAGGTTTTCTGACTTTCAACTAAGCATTTGATCTCTCTCAGCTTCAGTCTCTTCATCCACAAAAAAAGACTAGTTATAAACCACTTTCCAGGATTGTTGTGACAGCAGATGAGTCTCTGTATCTTTTTAGTTATAATTTCTTAGGTTCTCTGATCTAGGTTAAGTGCTTTACACATATTTTCCTGTGAAATCCTCACCCAAAGCTGGAAAACACACACAATAAGAATAAGTACCCTTATCCTTATTTTCAAATAAGAACTGAAATATTACAGAAACATGTCAATAAAAGCAATTTATCCAAGTAGATACTGAAATTAGAGATCAGTCTGGGTGTAAAACCCTTATTTTTATGAAGATATTTTTCTGGGTTTGATCTTCCTTAGTCATTGGGACATTAACTCAATAGTTAATTTTAAGGAGATAGAATATAGTTTCCAGATTCAGAACAGTATTCCACCTGTAAGGGAGAAGATGTTTCTGTCCATGGGTTCTCCTGTAATGTACTTTTCTCAACAAGGTAAGGTACAGAATTACGTTTCTACTGTAGATCAAAGGGAACCTGTTCATTCAGATCATGGTCCATGCTGCCCATCATGTAGTAACAGCGCTCCATATTTTTTCCCACATGCTGCTCTCATTGAAAAACGATAGCCAGTAGTCCCAAAATATTTTGTGTATCAGTCCCCAATAATAAGGGTAATAAGCGAGGCCATGTGATAACCTCATATCAGTTACTAGGGGCAGATGGAAGTCATTACTCTAAGTTACCGGGTTCCCCATATCTTGTGGATAAGGTAGATTCTCTCTGGTCTTTATTAGGAGTGGATTTCTTTAATTTACATTGCCTGGGGAAATGTATTAAAGAAGGTTATATTTATGTATCTGAAAAAGGCCTTTTAAAACATGAAAATTAACTGCAGGGTTAATGAGGAAACTTCCAGTGGCTCAGAAAGGCCATATGGTATCACAGAGAGAAGTCTTAAAGGAAAGTCACGGTTTATTCCTAAGGCCTACATCTGATTTATTGTGTCTCCTTGGACAAGTCACTTAACTTACCATTGTCTCTTTCTCCAGCTGTAATAATATTCCTACCTCAAATCTCAGAGGAGTATTTCAAAGATCGTTGCTAAACACAGACTAGAATTTAATTACTTCTTGGAAAGGGCTTTTTAGCACCTTCAAAGATAAGGTTGAAACCAACTTAAATACAGAAGTGATTGTGGTGATGGCATTCTACAGCACATCTCATCTCCCATCTTATAGTACAGAAAAACGTTAAGTCCAATTAGATCATACTGCTCTTTTAGAGACTGCTCATAGTTAACTTGGAGAAGGCAATGGCACCCCACTCCAGCACTCTTGCCTGGAAAACCCCATGGATGGAGGAGCCTGGTAGGCTGCAGTCTATGGGGTCGCTGAGAGTTGGACACGACTCAGTGACTTCACTTTCACTTTTCACTTTCATGCATTGGAGAAGGAAATGGCAACCCACTCCAGCGTTCTTGCCTGGAGAATCCCAGGGACGGCAGAGCCTGGTGGGCTGCCGTCTATGGGGTCGCACAGAGTCGGACACGACTGAAGTGACTTAGCAGCAGCAGCAGCATGATTAACTCAACTTCAAGTGTTTCTCTGGATAAAAGAAAAACAAACAAAAAAAAAAGAAAAGGAAACTCCTATGTGGGTTTTTGCCAGTCTCTGTTCACAGAAGCATTTTTATAGAAATACTAGAGGTTTTATTAACTTATATTTAGGATGTGTGATAATAACAACTAAAAAAAAAAATAGTAGTGCTATTTATACTATTCCTAAAGTCTCCTGGAATTAAAGCACAGCATATAATTCCTGCAGTAGGTGTTACCTTTGGCATTCAATAGAAAAAACGTGTTGAAATTCTGAAGTGTTATGTAAGTGTTGATTATTAGTAGCAGTACACCATAAGAGAAAATTTAAGAGGCGGGACTTGAGATATTTTTCACTTTCTTTTTTGCTCACATTTAGATTTTCATGAAAACATAAGATTTTGTACTTTCCCTCTTCATAATGATTCCTTTTTCTTTACAAGTGAAAACTAGATGGCTGTCCTAGATCTTTTAACATTGGTTTTATTGGTGACAGAAAAGCACATAATATGTTCTCAGTGACTATAAAAATCAAACATCAAAAATCACATGCAACATGCTACATCACATGTGAACCTTGAAGGTATTAGACAAATTGAAAGATGGCAGGTATGAAAGAACACATATCATATGATTCCATTTATGTGAATTTCAAGAATAGGGAAAGTCATAAAGACAGAAAGTAGATAGTGGTTGCCAGCATTTGGGAGTATATGGGAAGAACGGAATGACTATTAAGTATACAAGGTTTCTTCTTAGCATGATAAAAATGATTTGGAATTAGTGATGATATTAGCATCAGTTCAGCCTAGTTCAGTTGCTCAGTTATGTCTGACTCTTTGCGACCCCATGGACTGTAGCACGCCAGGCTTCCCTGCCCATCAAGAACTTCCGGAACTTGCTCAAACTCATGTCCATCGAGTCAATGATGCCATCCAACCATCTCATCTTCTGTTGTCCCCTTCTCCCACCTTCAATCTTTCCCAGAATCAGGATCTTTTCCAATGAATCAATTCTTTGCATCAAGTGGCCAAATTATTGGAGCTTCAGCTTCAGCATCAGTCCTTCCAATGAATATTCAGGACTGATTTCCTTCAGGATTGACTAACTTGATCTCCTTGCCGTCCAAAGGACTCTCAAGAGTATTCTCCAACACCACAGTTCAAAAGCATCAATTTTTTGGCACTCAGCCTTCCTTATGGTCCAACTCTCACATCCATACATGACTACTGGAAAAACCATAGCTTTGACTAGACAGAACTTTGTCGGCAAAGTAATGTCTCTGCTGTTTAATATGCTATCTACATTGGCCATAGCTTTTCTTTCAAAGAGCAAGCATCTTTTAATTTCATGGCTGTAGTCACCATCTGCAGTGATTTTGAACCCAAGAAAATAAAGTCTCTCACCGTTTCCATTGTTTACCTGTTTTCACTATTTCTATCTATTTGCCGTGAAGTGATGGGACCAGATGCCATGATCTTAGTTTTTTGAATGTTGGGTTTTAAGCCAACTGTTTCACTCTCTTCTTTCACTTTCATCAAGAGCCTCTTTAGTTTCTCTTCACTTTCTGCCATAAGGGTGGTGTCATCTGCATACCTCAGATTATTAATATTTCTCCCTGCAGTCTTGATTCTAGCTTGTGCTTCATCCAGCTTGGCATTTCACATGATGTACTCTGCATATAAGTTAAATAAGCAAAGTGACAATATACAGTCTTGACATACCTCTTTCCCGGTTTTGAACCAACCCCTTGTTCCATGTCTGGTTCTAACTCTTGCTTCTTGACCTGCATACTGATTTCTCAGGAGGTAGGTAAGTGGTCCAGTATTTCCATCTCTTCAGGAATTTTCCACGGCTTGTTGTGATCCACACAGTCAAAGGCTTCAGCATAGTCAATGAAACAGAAGCAAATGTTTTTCTGGAATTCTCCTGCTTTTTCAATGATCCAATGGATGTTGGCAATTTAAAACCACTGAATTGTACACTGTAAAACAGTTAATTTTATGGTATCTCAACAAGAAATTATACACAGTGAGAAATGGATGAAAATTTATTTATTTAATTTTAGGTCTGCTAAATCTGGTAGGGTCAAGAAAGTATTTTTTGATCTTTAAATATAATACTTTGTTGTTGCAGAAATTATATTATCCTCCTATATACCTTTGGTAAAGAACCATTATCTTTTGGGAACACTGTTGTTGTACTTGATTTTTTTCTACTGAAAAGTCCATTCACACATACCCTCTACGATTTCATATCCCTTATGGTGATTTAGGGAAACTGAAACCTGGGTTTCAGTTCTCTTCTCCACGAAATATGCACTGTACTATGGGACCTGATAGGAACAGTCTGGAGCTCATGGGTGTAACTCAGATTAGGACAGAAATTACTATATACTCACCAAATGCTGTGTCTGTCACAGCCTGAATCCAACCCAAAGGCAAAAGCAATACAATCATTTGAATAGGGGACATTTATTGTAAAGAATTATTAAATTATGATAGAGAAGTCACTGTAATGGTGTGAAGAGATGTAATGATTACATCATTATAAAGATGTAATGGACATCCTAGGGTTGAAGGAGAAAGTCCAAAGAAGGATCATCATAGAATTCCAAGCCTGGGTTTCAGAACTCATCAAGCCTGTGTGGCTGCAGTCAACTGGATGGCAGAGACATCGACTAGTTTGCCCAGGTCAGAGCTGGTTCAGTCACAGACAAACATGAAAAAATGCTCTAGGGTACAGAGGACCTGAGGCTTTCCTGGTGGCTCAGAGGGTAAGGAATCCACCTGCAGTGCAGGAGACCTGGGTTTGATCCCTTGCCTGGAAAGATCCCCTGGAGAAAGGAATGGCTACCCATTCTAATATTCTTTCCTGGAGAGTCCCATGGACAGAGGAGCCTGGTGGGCTATAGTCCATGGGGTTGCTAAGAGTCAGACAGGACTGAGCAACTAACAGACAGAGGAGCTGAGGCTCCTGGGCAGGAGTTCAGAGAGAGTTGGATATGATACCAGTGAGGCCTGGAGTGGGTGGCACTCACTTGAGGAGGGATGCTGATGAGTCATCTGTCTATGCTGAAGCAGCAAGGTTGTTGTGGGACTGTATGGTCTAGGTGGGCAACTGAGACACAGCACCGCTGGACGTCACCAAACACAGCACCAAGGGACTGTACATAAGGGGCAAGGGGAAGCAAAGCTCATTAAACCAGGCCAGGAAAAGGAGCTCCCTCCCCTTTGAAGCAACACCTATTGACAAAGCTTCGCACAGAGCTCACTGTGCAGAAGAAATGTTTAAGGAGTCTGTTCCAACATTGCAAAGCAGGACCTAATGCAACAACATGGAAGTGAAAGTCAGTAAACTGATAGCTGGTGCACTGTTTCTTTTTCCTCTTTCACATACAGTGTAGCCATATGACTTGATGAAAGTGAAAGAGGAGAGTGAAAAAGTTGGCTTAAAGCTCAACATTCAGAAAACTAAGATCATGGCATCTGGTCCCATCACGTCATGGCAAATAGATGGGGAAACAGTGGAAACAGTGATAGACTTTATTTTGGGGGGCTCCAAAATCACTGCAGATGGTGATTGCAGCCATAAAATTAAAAGACGCTTGCTCTTTGGAAGAAAAGCTATGACCAACCTAGACATCATATTAAAAAGCAGAGACATTACTTTGCCAACAAAGGCCCATCTAGTCAAAGCTACGGTTTTTCCAGTAGTCATGTATGGATGTGAGAGCTGGACTGTAACGAAAGCTGAGAGATTAAGAAGTGATGTTTTTGAACTGTGGTGTTGGGGAAGACTCTTGAGAGTCCCTTGGACTGCAAGGAGATCCAGCCAGTCCATCCTAAAGAAAACCAGTCCTGAATATTCATTGGAAGGACTGACGCTAAAGCTGAAACTCCAATACTTTGGCCACCTGATGGGAAGAACTGACTCATTTGAAAAGATCCTGATGCTGGGAAAGATTGAAGGCAGGAGGAGAAGGGGACGACAGAGGATGAGATAGTTGGATGGCATCACCAGCTTAATGGACATGAGTTTGAGTAAACTCCAGGAGTTGATGATCGACAGGGAGGCCTGGTTTGCTGCAGTTCATGGAGTAGCAAAGAGTCAGACACGACTGAGCAACTGAACTGAACTGTAGCCATATTCATCAGCGCCTGCTGCAGTTAAGTGGGGTGACTGATGTAAATTCATAGCCATTAAGATGTGCATCGGAGAAGGCGATGGCACCCCACTCCAGTACTCTTGCCTGGAAAATCCCATGGACAGAGGAGTTTGGTAGGCTGCAGTCCATGGGGTCGTGAAGAGTCAGACGCGCTTTCACTTTTCACTTTCATGCATTGGAGAAAGAAATGGCAGCCCGCTCCAGTGTTCTTGCCTGGAGAATCCCAGGGATGGGGGAGCCTGATGGGCTGCCGTCTATGGGGTCACACAGAGTCGGCCACGACTGAAGCGACTTCGCGGCAGCAGCAGCAGCAGCAAGATGTGCACAGAAGTGATAGTGATCTACCTCTAGATCTTGCCCCTACAAATCAGGTTTGCTTATAAAACAACCACCTATAAAACTGGACCAAGGAATTCTAACTCCTCAGAGGGCAGCAGATCCACAAGGTGGGAATATCCTGGATTCCTAAGTCATCCTTTGGAGGAGAGACCCTGAGAGACCCACCTGATCAAGATCATTGACAATGAAGCTGTTGCGTGAATTAAAAGCAAAATTCTGATGTTGTTCAGCCATCAGAATTTTTCAGTTGTTGGTAACGATTGCATTTTTTGACTAACTGGAAAATGGGTCATTTTTGAACTTGGGTGCTACCATTAACAATAGTCTAAAATATGCAACCATGTCTCAATGGTCAGACAGTGGGCAATGAGGAATGAGGTGTCAGAAGCTGGGAAGCTGGCATTCCATGTGATGCAATGGTAAAATATTTGAAAAACTGTGCCTGCGGAAGATTGACCAATCTATTCTAGTTGCAATATAGGCTTATGAGAAGAATATTAGGTTGAGAAGAAACAGTTTTCTAATGTGTTGGTTTATTTGGTTGCCTTTAGCAAAATATCAGAAGAGTTGAGTTCAAAAAGGAAATGAGAAATTTGCAATCAACAATGAAAAGCAGAAGAAAGTGATCAGAAATGTGAGGCTTTTTGTCTGGAAAATCTGTTTCTAGACCTCAAATAATAAGGTGTAAGATGGTGGTTTTGAAAGATAGAGTCTTATTAATGCTCATCCTTGTGGCAAATACTTTCTACATTTTTTTTTCATATTGTCTCAAGGTAGCCAGCATTAAGTTCAGACAGAGAGGAAAGGAAGGAGGCAGAGAGAAAAAAAATATGGATTAAAAAGCAGAAATCTGAGGCATGCTTGAAAGTTATATATAGGAAAGAACTTCAAGTATGATTGGACACAATGAACTGACCGGAAGAAAATGAATCAGAAAACTATCAAGGAAACAGGCTGAGAATGCATCTCACCTCACAAAGAAAACATATATTTCAATATTCTCTTCAGAGGTAGCCATAGAAAATGATGGTTTCAAGGCTAAGATGCTCTGAGGATAGAGTCAGAGGTCACAGAGAATGATGGACAAAGGAATTTCTTCCAGAAAACATACTGAGAGTCTATTGAAAGATTATCCCTGCTACAAGGGTAGAGGATCTTCATACTGTCTTTCCAATAGACTTTCAGAATTGTTGCTGTTGCTGCTGCTGCTGCTAAGTCGCTTCAGTCGTGTCCGACTCTGTGCGACCCCATAGACAGCACCCCACCCGGCTCTGCCGTCCCTGGGATTCTCCAGGCAAGAACGCTGGAGTGGGTTGCCATTTCCTTCTCCAATGCATGAAAGTGAAAAGTGAAAGTGAAGTCACTAACTCATGTCCAACTCTCAGCGACCCCATGGACTGAAGCCTACCAGGCTCCTCCATCCATGGGAGTTTCCAGGCAAGAGTACTGGAGTGGGGTGCCATTGCCTTCTCCGTCAGAATCACTATGCACCACCACTGCCATACTTCCCATTCTTCTTTTTTCCCAGTGCATTATTGTGGCAATCCTACCCATGCTTATCCTTCAGGTCTTATGGTGAGAGTGTACAAAATGTATTGTTTTAGTCCATGTGCCACTGGCTCACAGGGATCCGCGTCTGAACCTGACAGAGATGAGACGGCTTATCCTTCAGAAACTCTAGAATTTGAGCTGAACGACAGAACTGGGTGTGACTTTAAGTGATTGCCCATCAGAAGGGGATGTTTTAGCAAACCTGTGAGATAAAGAATGAAATGGGTATTTGTTAATCAGATGGGTAAACTTTAGTAGACTTTGGAACCAAACTCTGCTTCCCTTCCTTTTTATGTGTAAACCCAGACTGATGACATGTTACCCTTCTAAGTTCTGGCTGACAGTACGTAAGTGGAAGTCCACATACTACTTGTCAGCCTCTTCTACATTCTCTGTCCTTTCCTAGCAGCGGGTCTTCCCTGGTGGTTCAGTGATAAAGAATCTGCCTGCTATTAATGCAGAAGACATGGCTTCAATCCCTGATCCAGGAATATCCCCTGGAGAAGGAAATGGCAACCACTCCAGTATTCTTGTCTGGGAAATCCCATGGACAGAAGAGCCTGGGGGACTATAGCCCATGGGGTCTCAAAAGAGTCGGACATGACTAGTGATTGAAAACAACAGCAGCTGAAAGCACAGGATGTTCCAGCCCTAGAGGGTGGTGGAGCCATAAGAGCAACGGACTCTTTGAGTCATTATTTAGAAAAAAATTGCCAAAATAACCACTGGACCAAGGACTCTCATGTGGAATCATCGCTTGAGTGAGAAACACACTTTTATTTCAGTGTAACCTGCTGAAGTTACAGCAGTTGTTAAAGCAGTTGGCTTTGCTGGACAGATGCTCACAATCTGCTTGAATTAGGGCATGGAGTCAGGACTCCAAGTCTGTCTAAGAAAATGTAGTGACGTCTTAGGTGTAGTTGCAGTGGGGAGATGGGAGAACAGAAGCCAAAGTCTAGTGAGCAATGCAGTTGAGAAAATAGAGCAGGGATAAGATGTCAGAAAAAAGGAACAAAAAGAACTAGGCGAGCAATGCTGATGGTGAATTTTTAGGTCAAACAGCTACCTAAGCAGACTTTTGAGTATTTAAGCACACTTTAGCTTTGATGAAATGATGTCTGGCACTTGGCTTAATTAATCCTGTCACCTCAGAGTTGCCATTCTCCTTACTGTCTAAACTAGAATTCTCAAGAGTGTCCAAGATGCTTTTAATAATTAGCCCAGAACAACAGACAGAAACCATGGTAGTCCGGGGGAAATGAGATGCACAGCCATACTTCTGCTACCCATAGCCTGTGTAGCGTTAAGACAGAATAAGTGAAAGAAGGAAAATCAAATAAAGAAAAACTCCTAAATGGAAAAGTTGGCAGATTCTTCTTATTATTATGGTCCCGGTGAATAAGTTTTAAACATACATTTGTTTATGTGGTTGTGCCAGGTCCTTGTTGGGGCATGTGGGATCTTTAGTTGCAGCCTGTGAGATCTAGTTCCTTGACTAGGAATCAAACCCATACCCCTTACATTGGGAGCTTGGAGTCTTAGCCCCTGGACTGCCAGGGAAGTCCGCTGGTGAACAGCTTTAAATCAGCTAGTAAATGAAACATTCTACCATCTTATCCTTAACAGATTTCTAAGTATCCATTTTTCAGGAGGACTTTTTTTAAAAACTGGGAGTTTCCTACAAATCCTGTCCACAGGGTGTTATTAAGACAAGTCTAGATTTCCTCTGCCACCCTTAAGAGAGGCCTGTAACTCTGCTCCTCCCCAACACACATCTCTGCACACATCAAGCAGCAACTTCCTCGTGGTAGGGAGCAATTCATTTTCATGTTGACCTCATGACGAGATGCCTGCAGTGCATCTACAGCTGAGTGCAAAGTGCAGATTAGAAAGCAAAGCCCCTACTCCCTTCATGCATTAACACAGCCTCCATTAAGTTGCTCAATCAGGGGGCTGCTCCTGGGGCCTGGGGAGCTTTCCTTCCCCAGGGGTTCTTGTCTCCTGGGGCCCATTTTCAGAGGGGGGCCAGCCCAGCACAAGTCCATTTTTAATGTATTTCCACATGTGTCTCTCTGATACTTGCTATCTATGTCCCCTTTCCCACCCCTGAAGCCAGCCCCAATTTAGAAAACTAAATATTAAAATAATTAAATGGACATTTTAGCCTAACCAATGTCTTAGCTATACACTGGATAAATTGTTACAAAAAAAAGACTACACAGAAAGCAAATTTCTATACACAGATGTTAATGTTGGAAAGAAACAATGGGAGATTGTGTGACCCGGTTCCTCTCTGTTGGGAGGAAGGCAAGTTATAACCACCAGGTTTCTGACGAGCCTGAGGGCAGAGGCTCCACGAATGTGATTGTCCTTCCTGTCAGTTCACAGAAAGCTCATATATGTCCCAGGAATTGTTACATGAAAATGGATTGAATACATATCTTTAGAATAAAAGGAATAGATGATAAACACGATGTGTCAGAATAGTTATTAGCTATTCTTCTAGTGGTAGACTGTTACCTAGATAACAAATATTAGTTGGTTTTATAATTGGGCATCCCTGAGAGCGCAGTTGGTAAAGAATCTACCTGCAATGCAGGAGACCTGGGTTTGATCCCTAGATTGGGAAGATCCCCTGGAAAAGGGAAAGGCTACCCACTCCAATATTTTAGCCTGGAGAATTCCATGGACTGTATAGTCCATGGGGGTTGCAAAGAGTCAGACCTGACTGAGTGACTTTCACTTTATAATAATTAATATAGATTAGAATATATGGTGGTGGTTTAATCCCTAAGTGGTGTCAGACTCTCGCAACCCCATGGACTGAAGCCCCTCGGGATCTTCTGTCCATCAGATTTCCCCGGCAAGGATACTGGAGTGGCTTGCCATTTCCTTCTCCATTAGAATGTATACACGGTATACAATTAAGGGACTTCTCAGGTGGCTCAGTGGGCGAAGAATCCACCTGCAGTGCAGGAGACGCAGGTTCAGTCCCTGGGTGGGGAAGATTCCCCGGAGGAGGGCATGGCAACTCACTCCAGTTTTCTTGCCTGGAAAACCGCATGGACGAGGAGTCTGAAGGACTACAGACTATGGGGTTGCAAAGAGTCAGACACGACTGAAGCAACTGAGCATGCATGCATACTATATTAATGCATTAGGAAAATATACTAAACCATTATTTAAAGGTTGAAAGATTAGTAAATTTTATGCTTAAAAATAAAGATGAGGGAGAGGGCTTCCCTGGTGGCCCAGTGACTAAAACTCTAAGCTCCCAATGCAGGGGAAAGTGAGTCACTCAGTGGTTTCTGACTCTTTGTGACCCCATGGACTATGCAGTCTGTGGAATTCTCCAGGCCAGAATACTGGAGTAGGTAGCCTTTCCCTTCTCCAGGGAACCTTCCCAACCCAGGGATCGAACCGAGGTCTCCCGCATTACACACAGATTCTTTACGAGCTGAGCCGCAAAGGAAGAAGGGGACCTGGGTTCAATTCCTGGTCAGGGAACTAGACATCATATACTGTAACTAAGAGTTTGCATGCTGCAAGCCAAGATCCCACTTCAACTAAAAGATAATGCATGCCCGAAGAAGATCAAAGACCCTGCGTACCACGACTAAGACCCGGTGCTGCAAAAATAAATAATTTTTTTTTTTTTAAGATGAAAGAGAGAAACACAGAGACAGAGGAAGAAAGAAACCTTTATCTGTGTGTTTGTTTGGGGTAAGGAGAGTCATTTAGGGGAAAACCAAAGAGGAGATAAAGTCGGTGATGACAACAGGATAAGGGACCCAAGTTTGGAAGATTTCTCACCATTTTGTAGAACTGGTGTTTTGTTCCATATCATCACTCACTACACCAGTACCTATAGGTGAGTAGCACATCAGGATAAAATGCATTTCCCAGAAGTGGGAGGGAATAGTGGTTAAGAGCTCTGATATCTTCCTACCTCTGTATGTGTATGTGTGTGTATGTTTGTATACTTTAATTTTTATAAACACTTTCAGGAAGTAGAAGTTGTTTCTAAAACTGGGATAGGTATCCTTAGCAGTTGGTGAGTTCACTCTCCACTGGAGAGTGCAGTTCACGGGCACACATATTCTTGACAACCCTGGGGATGGAAGATGTGTAGTTGGATAATGTTGTTAAAATATTCTACCCAATTTCTCTCTTTCCGGCATTTCACTCTCAGCTTCCCTTCCTACCCTGATTTCTCTACTATTGGAACAACTTTACTGTTAGCTTGTCTTTAGTTCAGTGGATGCCAAAAGCAGAATGTAAAGAGAGAAGGCAATCCTTTCCCGGCTTTTCTAGTTGATAGCTTAAATCTTGGGGGGAAATAAAGACTGGGACCTAGGAAAAGCTGAGTGAGACATAAATATGGTAGACGGACAAAAATGCCAAGGAGTGGTGAGATGTGGAGAGAAAAGGAATGCACAGCTGTTGTGTGATCCTGTGTCCCTCCTCACCCCCCACCAGGCCAGGTCCTGAATGGGGGTGATACACTTGGAAAGGGTCGAGGGTTTGGTTCGAGGGATGTGTTTGAATCTGACAGAGAGTGAAATCTCTTCTTTGGTGTGCTGGCATAGCAGTGACAGAAGGTAGAAGGGATGTGAGTGAGGCAACCTACTTGGATTTCCTTGGATTTAAATATGTTATAGTCTTTTTAATATACCCAATGCATAGCTAGGCAATTATGTTAAAAGTGACTATTCAATATTTTTTAGGATTCAGTTTGAGAATGAAGCAGTTTGCTTGGACCAATGATGAAGGCCCAAAAGATGGACTTTTGAAGCAGACAGTGGTGTAGACAGTGGATACCAAGAATTAGATACCTCCCCTCCTCCAAATTTAGACATAACTACAGAGATAATGGGCTTCCCAGGTGGCACTAGTGGTAAATAACCCGCCTGCCAATGCAGGAGACATAAAAGACACGGGTTGGATCCCCTGGCGGAGGTCGTGGTAACCCACTCCAGTATTCTTGCCTGGAGAATCCCCATGGACAGAAGCGCTTGGTGGGTTACAGCCCTTAAGTTACAGAGTCAGACACAACTGAAGCGCTTGGTGGGCCACAGCCCATGATTCACAGAGTCAGGCACAACTGAAGTGACTTAGCAGGCAGGCACAGAGATGAAATGAATCCAACATTGACAGAAGCATCATCTTCATGGGAGTGTGACTTGTGTATATCATGCAGAGCTCCACACTTAGAAGGGGTCATCATTTAGCTTAATACGCTGATGTCATCATACTGATATCCTTATTTTTTGAACAAGGGGATCCCATTTTGATTTTGCACAGGGCCCTGAAAAGTATGCAGCCCTTCCTGCTTGACTTCTACTCACTTTCCTCAATTCCAGTAGAAAGAGGAAACCAAACAGAAATGGATCAAAGGAAAATACAGTTCCATTTTCTGTACATCCGTGTTGTAGGCTGGACTCTGTAGCACCGTCTCCAGTTTAGGTCAGGAGGAGGAAGGTGAAGCATGTTCAGGTCACGGAAATGGAATTTTAGTTTTTATAGGAATGCAGAGCATGTAACGGTCAGGGAAGAAAGAAAACTGGACAGTGTGTCTGAACAATCTTGAGCATCTCTCCAATGAGCATCTCTCTGAGAGTTGGCAGAATTGAGACAGCCTGGCACATTTGAAATTATATATAATCCCCAGGTGGTGCCAGTGGTAAAGAACCCACTTGCCAATGCAGGTGCCATAAGAGACGGGGGTTTGATCCCAGGGTTGGATAGATCCCCTGGAGGAGGCATGGCAACCCACTCCAGTATTCTTGCCTGGAGAATCCCATGAGGATTCTGAGGAGCCTGGTGGGCTACAGTCCATGAGGCCGCAAAGAGTTGGACATGACTGAAGCGATTTAATACACACACATGTGTATGGAGTCTGGAATATACTGCCATGTTCATGGCATTCATATATTATATACAAAGTAGCACTTTAACAAAAGAAGACAGAGAGGGACAGGACTTTGGATTTAGGTAAACCTGGGTGGATAAACCTGGTATGAAATCCTAGATCTATTTTATCTTTTGCAGAGAGAGCATCAAGCTTTCATTTCCTCTTTGCCTAAGGGGCAAACTTCATGTCACCTACATTTCAAGTTTCTGTGATGACAAAATAAAGTGACATGCAAAAGGTAGTGTTTGCACAGAGTAGCTTGCTGCATGTAACTCTGAGAAAACTATTTGCACATGGGCTTACCTTTTCCTTCAGTTGGCATATCTACTCTGTGACATGCTACTATTTTCAGGGACCATTCCTGGTCTATTTTGGTGTTCAACAAAAGGTGAAATAATAAAGATGTGTTTGCAAGAAAGTGAGCCAGTGTGAGCCCACAGCTCTAGGCCCCATCCAGGCACAGAGAGTACAGAGTGCTAGGGTTCCATTCCAGGTCCAGCCGGCATTCAGCTTGTTTCACTCTTGCAAACAAGTAAAATAATGACAATGTGGGATTATAGGATTATTTTTTTGACACATAGTTTGGCTACACTTACCAAGTTCATTGCTATGTTTGACCTGTTAAAATACTTGAATTTGGTTCACTAGAGAAATAATGGGCTTCCTTGGCTCAGACAGTAAAGAATCTGCCTGCAATGTGGGAAACCTGGGTTCAATCCCTGGGTTGGGAAGATTCCCTGGAGGAGGGCATGGCAACCCACTCCAGTATTCTTGCCTGGAGAATCCCCATGGACAGAGGTGCCTAGTAGGCTACAGTCCAGGGGGTCACAGAGAATAGGACATGGATGAGCGACTAAGCACAGCATAGAGAAATAATACTTTTCACCTCTTCTGCCACGATGGGTGGGTCTTTATATTCTCCCTTTCATAGCATTCAAACAAGGCCCTTCTGGGTCCTACCGCAAATACTGTACAGAAGTACTTTTCTACAGAAGGAAATGTATCTTTTAATATGTCACTCTTGACCTTTTCAATTTTTTTTCTAAAGTCAGATTTAACATTTAGTTTTTAACGTGGACAAGTAATCACTGGGGATGGAACCAAGATCAGAAAGTTCATTTTAACAGGGACCCGAACTTGGCCTCAAACTTAAAAACGTGG